>NW_026867788.1:1357628-1449675 GCF_020745735.1 Hemiscyllium ocellatum
ACGAGTCCAAATATAGATAACAAAGGTTTAAGGTGAGAGGAGAAAGATTTAAAAAGGGACGCTAAAACAACATTTTCACACAGACACTTCTGTGTGTATGGATTGAACAGCCAAGAGGTAGTGGAGAAAGGTACAGTTACATCTTTTAAAAAGCATTTGGATGGATACATGCATGGGAAGTGTTTAGTGGGAGATGTTCCAACTGCTGGCAAGGGGGGAACGAGATTAATTAGGATATTTGCTCTGTATGGATGACCAGACCGCGGATCTTTTTCCGTGCTGTACATCTCTGAGAGTCTATTGACAGAAGGAGGGTTATTCAGGTTCTGAATACTGTCAGTCAGCTTGTTTGCTCAATTACTGAGAGTCAAATACAAAAATAAATCATTCAGATTTTGATGGTGTTTTACAGAAACAGGAGAAGGGCTTTTACTCAAGAAAAGCGGAAAGAATGTGAAGAGGCTTCAGTCCCTCAACTCCATTCCACAGAAGCAGCAGTTGAGCACAGAGCTATTGAGCCTGTTACTTGGAGCAGGAGGAGGACATCTATTTTCACAAAAAACTTGGATTAGTGCGACAGTCACTCAACTGCTCGAGACTGGGACACAGCAACAGGAGGCAGTCACTCACCTGTCGAGACTGGCACAGGAACAGGAGGCAGTCACTCAACTGCTCGAGACTGGGACACAGAACAGGATGAGTCACTCAACTGCTCGAGGGACTGGGACACAGGAACAGGAGGCTGTCACTCAACCTGCTCGAAACTGGGACACAAAAACAGGAGGGAGTCATTCAAAGCTCGAGATTGGACACAGGAACAGGAGGGTGTCACTCAACTGCTCGAGATGTGGACACAAACAGGAGGGAGTTCATTCAACAGCTCGAGACTGGGACACAGGAACAGGAGGCAGTTATTCAACTGTTCGAGACTGGGACACAGGAACAGAAGGCCATCACTCAACAGCTCGAGACTGGGACACAGGAACAGAAAGCAGTCATTCAACTGCTCGAGACTGGGACACAGGGTCCAATCACAAGAATGAAAACAAATAATAAAGGTATTGCCAGATGTTTAGCTCTCTCACATTCGCAATCCAACTCACATAACCACTCCATCCATTATATGTTCATGATGGAGCACTGTGTAGATCCGGCTAGCGTACTGCTGAATGCAACCCAGCAATATCCAGAATGGAACTCTGTGCAGCCCACACCAATGCTCGATCTATAATCATGGGCTAAATGTCCAGAGTGGGGAGCTGTGCAGACCGCATTGGTTCATTCATATATAAACCCAGACTGTTGCATTGTTCGGTGACACTGTGTTAGATTGCAGCCCAGTGTGGGGAAACTTGCAAACAATGCTGAAAGTGACAGGATGTGCGGCTCCCATCCATTTACAGCTCCATATCTCCACTGTGCCTTGTCAAGGGGTGCCATGATGTGAAAATCACTGCGATGGAGAGATGTAAATGGAAACAGTTTAAATACCAATAGTACTGATTAAGGCGAGTATCACACCAGTATTTAAAGTTGAAATGACTGAGATAATATCCAATGGGGTTTTGTGAACGGTACAAAGTAGTTAGAGGGGGATGGTAATGTTATAGTGGTTGCACTATAAGCCTCCAAATCAACAATGGGAATTAGAGGAAGAAATATACAGGGAGACTGGGGAGACTTGCAGGAACAATAGGATTGTTATAAAGGTGATTTCAATTTTCCGAACATAGACTGGGACTTCCAGATGGTTAAGAACTTAGATGGAAAGTGATTCGTTAAGTGTGTTCAGGAAAGTTTCCACAATCAATATATAGAATAACATGCTCGGGAAGGGACACATTCGACCTACTGTTGGGAAATAGGGCAGGATAGGTGAAGGAGATAAAGTGGAGGAGCATTTTGAGAAAAGTGATTAGAGTTGTATTAATTTTAAAATAGTTATGGGAGGGACAAAATTGATCCACAGATTCAACTTCTAAATTGAGGCAAGGCGTATGTTGTTGGAATTAGACAGGGGATTGCAGGGGATGATTTGAGTTGTTTGTTTCGAGGTAAAAGGATTTCGGGCAAGTGGGAGGGCTTTAAAAGTGAGAGAGCTCGAGTTCAAGGTTTCCATTTTTCTGTGAGGGTGAAGGCAAAGTGAGACTGGAAGAGAGAACCCTGGATGTCAAGAGATATTGAGGCTCTGACCAGAAAAAATGGAGGCGTGGCTCAGGTTCAGGCAGCTCGGTTCAAGGGATTCCCTGGAGGTATACAGGGGATAGAGGAGTTTAGTGAAGAAGGAAATCAGCAAGGCGAAAAGGGGGTATGGGATAGCCTTGGCTGAGAAATTTAGAGAGAATCCAAATTCAGTATAATAAAGATAAAGAAGCTAGGGAAAGAATAGGATGCTTTAAAATCCAAAATGCATGTGTAAAACCTCAAGAGATTGGTGAATTCCTCAATTTCCCCTCTGTGTTTACCATGAAGAAAGACATGAAGACCTGTGAACTTTAGGAGGTTAGTTGTCAAATCTTGGTACAGTCCATATCACAGCAGAATTGCTGTTGGATATATTAGAATGAACAAAGTCAGACAAATCTCTTGGTCCTGACCAGATACATCCAAGAACACTGCAAGAAGCGAGAGGTAAAGCCTAGGCGCCAAGATCTGGAAGACTGGGCGGTAGCAAACGTTGTGCCTTATTCCAGCGTGGCTGCAAAGAAAAGCCCAGGAAATATAGACCAGTAAGCTTCACACCTGTTTTCGCTAAACCACTTGAGAAGCTTCTGAAAGATAAAATGTGCATGCATTTGGAAATACAAAGTTTGATTTGAAGCAGTCAACTTCGTTTTGTGCGTGCGGATCATGCCTTACAAAGTTTGTTAGAGATTTTTGAGGAAGTGACGAGGGCACAGTGGTAGACATCTTCTATTTCGATTTCAGTCAGACCTTTGATAAGGATCCACACAGTAGCCCGCTCTAGAAGATTATATCACATAGAATCCAAGGTGAACTGGCAAATTGGCGACACAATTGGCTTAACATTATGAAGCAAACGGCTATGGTGGAGTTATGCTTGTCGGACTGGAAGCCTGTGACAATTGGGGTGCCTCAGCGGTCGGTCCTGGGCCCATTGCTATTTGTTATCTATATCAATGATTTGGATCAGAGTGCACAACGCAAGGTTAGTAAGTTTGCAGATGACACTAAAATTAGAGGCATCGTTCAGAGAGAGGAACATTATCAGAAATTGCAGCAATACCTTGACCAGCTGAGAAAGTGGGCTGAGAATTAGCAAATGGAGTTTAATATAGATAAGTGTGGAAAGTCAAATCCAGGTAGGAGTTTAAGGATGAATGGAATGGACTTAAGGAGTGTAGTAGAACAAAACGACGTTGGAGATCAGGTGCACGGTTATCTGAAATTTGGGTCACAGGTACACAGGACCATGAGGAAGGCTGTTGGCACACTGGCCTACATCAGGGCATTGAGTATAGAAGTTGGGACGTTATGTTGCAGTTGTACAGAATGTTGGTAAGGCTGCAGTTGGAGTATTCTGTACAGTTTTGTTCACCTTTCTCTAGAAAGGATATTATTGAACAAAAAATAATGTAGAAGGAATTTACAAGATGTTTCCTGGGCTAAAGGGTTGAGTTATAGGAAGAATTTGGACAGGTTAGAACTTATTTCTTTACAGAGTAGGAAACTGAGGTGGTTCTTATGGAAGTATAGATTTTATCAAATTATAAGATGCATGCCTGGGGTGAATACTTTTTTTTTGCAAGGTTGGGGAATCGAAGATGAGAGGACATCCGTTCATGTTTGGACAGAAAAATAAAACAGGAACCTGAGGGTCATCTTTTTAACACAGCGTGTGGTACGCATATGGACTGAGCTGCCAGGGGAAGTGATTGAAGTGGGTACAATAACAACATTGAAAAGGCATTTGGACAAATACACAGATAGGACAGGATTAGATGGATACAAAGCAAAGGCAGGGAAATGGCAGATTGGCAGATAAGGGGCAATTACACCATGGTTTGTTGATGGAACATGGCGGGCGTATCAGATGGGCTACTACAGAGGGAGAACATTCTCTTCCCAGAGGGAGCCACACCACTAGACCCACCAATCATGGTCTGAGTTCACCGCTCAGCTCAGTGCAGTATCTGAAGTCTGAAGAAATGTCCAGTAGTACAGGACAAATATCAATAACCTTCCCTGCTCTTTCAGGATAAGTGTCACCGTATTCTCTCTGCTCCTTCACACTCACTGTATATCTGTGATCGCACCTACCCCCGACTCTCATAACTGCATGCAACGCTTACTCTCTCTCTCTATCTCTCGCCTTTGTAAAACATCCCACACAATCATGGAATATTCTGGAGAATGCCGATTATGGAATGTTCCAGATAATGTTCCAAATAATTCCCAGTTTCAGGAAATTGCAGTTTCCCAGTGTATAACATATAAGAGGAAGGAGTAGAGAAGTACGTTTTTCAAATCACATACAATTCAAACCATGCTGAGGCCATTCAGCCCTTCAAACGTGCTGTGGCATTTAATAAGGTCCCCGCTGAACTGATGGTCTTCTCAGCTCCATGTTACGGGAACTTTGAGTCATTCAACCCCCGAGATTCCTGTCATTGGCCAAACAGCACTCAGACACTTTTACCCCTTTTATTTCAAACGCCTGTTTTAGGGCATTTCCCATGGTTACGGCTACCTAACAATATATTCCATCATATTTATACTTTCATGCAATGGTCAGCCTGCTTTACCCAGACCAAACAAAAATCTACACTTATTTTATGGTTATAGATATCCAATCACACTTAATAATTCTGGTTATTTCACTTGACTCACCTTAATGATATTAAAACAAATACAGCTTCTAAACACGTCTTGTTATAAAATACAATTTCGAGCAGAGACCGTTTTTACACTTAGCCGTCATCTTGACCATTACCTGAATTGTACCACTTTACTTGTTATGAATGTTTCTTTTACCCTTAGTCTGAGACTGTTTCTGTCTGTATAAGTCACACAGTTCTCCCATTCAGTTGGACAGACGGCTGGTTTGTGATACAGAGGGAGGCCAACAGTGCAGGCTCGGTTCCCCACACCTACAGAGGTTACCATGAAAGGGACGCTCTCTCAATCTCACCCCATCATCCGAGGTATGGTGATCCTCAGGAGAAACCAACATGAGTGGTCTCTCTGATGAGAGTACTTTGTGACTCTATTCTATCAATGTTAGCATTTTAATTTTCAAAAATATTTTATTGAAAAAGAGATTTTAATATTATAATAAATCAATAACAACACAACTCAAATAACTGAAAAAAATACATCCAGTTGCATGTATATACAAAACAAGTTAAAACACTACACAGACAGAAGAAAACAAAACTAAACAATAAATATGAATAAACAATACAGCTCAGCACAACAAAACGACAGCTCTCGTTCATCAAGAGCATTAACTGATACATTTATTTATGTTCATGGTTCTTCATCGATGGATATTAGATTCATTAGACAATATCGTCATGGTTATATAAAAACCCTTCTTGGAGTGGCCGATAACCCTGTATTGCCGTAATCCAGAAAGGGCTGCCATGTCTCATATAAATCTTTGTTTTTTTGGTGCACCATACCAGTGATAAACTCGAAAGGGATATTCTCCATGAAGAGCTGAACGACGACCCAAAAGACTATATTTACTAACATGGAAAGTACGGAAAGTAAGGATACCTTTATTTTTCCCCATGTTTATCTGTGGAAACTCCCCTGGGCAGAACCAGGAAAACAGAAACCAGGTCCATCTCCAATTCAGTCCTCAATACCCACTCTATCACACCTACCACAGTGCTCACATTTAGATGAAGCCTGTAACAGGACCACAAGCAATGAGTAAGAGTGCCTGTAGTCATTCTGCATTTAGAACATGAAGGTAATCCCACTTTGCATTTTGAGAGACAATTTGGTGTCAGATAGACCTATGAAGAATTTTCAACTGCATTGAATGGGTCCTACTACAGATCAAAATCCTTTGAGCATTTTCACAAATATCCTCCCATGTCTCTGAAGTGTTCTGAACTCTCTCTCACAGGCATCACAAAGCTTCAGAGTCTTGTCTGAGGGGACACTCTCCAACTAATGATAGAGGGTAATGACAGAGAGTGTATTCTGAGCAATAGGCACCCTCTTCCCTCCATCGGATCTGTAAGAGTATGTTAAAAATCTGCTTTTTTAAAAATCAAATCTCTGATCTTGAAAACAAAATGCAGAAGAGGTATCTACCAGGTAGTCCATACGTACGAATTATTTGATCAAATTATATCATTAGTTCTCCATCAATTAACACGTGGTGACTCAGTGGTTAGCGCTGCTGCCTCATAGCACCAGGGTCCCAGCTTTGGTTCTGGTCTTGGGTGACTGGCTGCGTGGAGTTAACATTCTCGCCATGTCTGTGTGGGTTTCCTCCCACAGCCCAAAGATGTGCAGGTTAAATGAATCTACTCCCCACAATCTGTGGGTTAGTTGCAATCTGGTTAGCTTGATAAAAAGTCGCTTATGTTGCCATGTAGAAGAGATAAACCAGCCATAAAGTCTCTTAAATATCTGTCTGGAAAACATCAAAGGAAGCATTCACAAGGGGTATCACAAATAAGGAAGGACATTCATTTTAAGAGCAGCTTTCCGACCGAGCTAGGATATTGGATTTGCCTCCCATCTTTGACGGTCTTGTTTAATGTTGTCAAACAAATCGACATAGTTCACGTTAAATAAATGGCCAAAGACGGATGTAATGAATAGACTGAGATAGGGAAACCATCCCCGTGACCATTTAAAAGGAAACCAGGATTTGCCCTCAACATCACGTATTTCCCCAAGATCTCCTATAGGCATGGCCTCCAACTTTGTAAAGATAATCTTAAAGTCCGAAAAAGTGACAAGCGAATTAATGCATTGCATCACGTGAGCTACCAAAATTGCGGGATTTGACAAAAACATAAGACCATCTGCATACAACATAATCTTATGTGACTTCTATCCCACTTCTGGGGCCGGTATGTTTGGATAATATTCCGAATTGCGCAGGTTGCCACCGAATCTAGGATTGTTGCAGGGATGGGGAAGAGATCAACCCTCGTGTGCAATTTCTGTGGGTTAAAGAAGAAAATAAAATCCCTACTTGTGAGGATGATTTACCTCCAGACATCCACCAGCTCTAGTTCTGCACACAAATTCACTAATTGCATACATTATAACGAGGATATTGAGGGACGTTTGGATATTCTGTCCACCGTAGGGCCATAAGACAGTTGCAATTTCCTTCTACAATAATGTGCCACGATGCAAGATAACTTAATTTGGGAAAGGCATCTTCCAGGAGCTTGAGAGGGTGCACCGGGTGGCAATAAACATTCAAAATAATGTATTAATTCCCATAGTTCAAGGCTTTGAGGATTACGATCCTTCCATGGGTGTTTAATATAATCTAGCAATTTAAATGAAAGGTTGCTCCTATCCATTATGATTTCCCCCCACTCTTAGTATTAAAACATGAGAAATAAACCCGATCAAATCCTCCCTGCTGTAACGTCAAACGTTCCTTGTAATCAAGGTGCATCTCCTGCAATAGAACAACATTCACTCTCTCTTTTGTAAGACGATAAAGTACATTTTCCCTCTTGAATGGCAGATGGCTCCCCTTAATGTTCCAGGTACACCGTTTAAGCACATCATTATCCATAACATACTGGAGCAACATTTGAACTCGAGAGAGAATTTCATATCGAATTACACATCGCTAAGCATTGATGACAAAAGACTCATCGAGCTTAAATCTGTACAAACTAAAACTACTGCAACTAACAAGCTCTCAAAACTTTCCAAAGCTAAAAACATTTAAAAAAGAACGAAACAAAATCCAAAGTACCAATGACACTTGATAGAGTTTTCTCAACTCCACCCCCCACCACCTTACCCAATGGGGACGCTTACATATCACAAAACTTTATCTTCTGCCCGCTTCCAATATGGCATCCAGGGCAATTAATAACAATTAATAGGTGGGCACTTAATCATCACAACCACATTTGTATATCGCTCCAGCTTGAGCCGCACCCCAGACACAAGCAAAGAAAGAGAAAAAGAGTAATGATAGTATGAAGAAGTTAAAAGTGAGTATTCTACCAATCCCCGACTATAATTTAACACTGGTTGATACCAGAAAAATCCAACAAAATTTCTTTAAGAGAGAAACATGATTATCTCAACATCCAGCTTACTTTAAAATGTCCACAAAGTTTTTTGCTTTCTCTGGAGAGTCAGACAAGTTCATTGATCCATTCACAGCAATACGAAGCACCGTTGGGAACCATAAGGAATACTGAATCCTGAGTTCCATTACTCTTCTCTTGACGTCATCACAATATTTTATTTTCTGAATCACCGCCGCTGAAAAGTCCTGAAAAAACATAATCCTGGAGCTTTCATGAATTAAAGCCATCCGAATATACATTGAGCTTCCATCAGTCTTCCATCAGTTTTGAATTATATTCCTGGATGTTCTGGAGCCGTGTCATTTGGTACTATCGTCTACATTTCTCCCCAGATCGCACATTCCTGCCAATCCCCGATAATCCTCGACTCCGTTGTTATTTATGAACCTTCTGTCTGTGCCTCAAAAATATTCAATATCTTTGCCTTCAATGATTTGTGGGGAAGAGAGTTACAAAGACCCACAACACTGAGAAAACAAAAATAAAACACAAGCTCTGAGTGTGAGATTATTTTTTCTTTGTCTCCTTATCTGAGGAAGGATATAATTATATTGGAAGTAGTTCGGAGATGTTTCACTTCACGTATTCCAGGAATGAGTACCTTATATTACGAAGGCTTTAACAGGTCACTCTTGGAAACAGAGGTGATCTTATTGAAATATACAAGACCTAGAGGAGAGTGGATCAGATAGATACCTACTGGGTATAGTCCAAATTTATTGTCATTTTTATAGAATCTCTTCAGTGTGGAAGTGGGATATCCCATCCATTAATTCCACACTGACCCTCCGAACAGCATCCCCCCTGATCTGCCCGCCCTTCCCTATCCATGTGACCCTGCATTTCCCATGACTAACCTACCCATCCCTGGACACTATGGGCAATTTAGCATGGCCAATCCACTGTAAGTTGCATATCTTTGGACTGTGGGGGGTAATTGGAGCATTGTGAGGAAACCCCACACAAAGCGTCGCCCAAGGTTGGAATTGAACCCAGCTCCATGGTGATGTGACGTAGCAGTGCTAATCACAGGTCCACCATGCACACCCGTTAGTTCTCTTAGTTAATTGTGGCTGACTAAAGAAGTCTGCCTGACTTGTTCCTTCCACTGAACCTGACCCAGTCTGAGACCTTTATGATCTGCCATATCACCAACCTGGTCACATTTAAAATTTGTTGGGAGCAGTGGAGGAGTGGGACTAGAAAAAGAAACAGTAACTCCGTCTAATCTCAGTCAGAGCAAGAATTAGGAGAAATTCACCAAGTGGGATTTCATTCAAGCGCGAATTCTCTTTCCCAGAAGTTTGGGATGGCTGAATCTTTATATTATATTGAGCTTGGTTTCACCTGATTGCCCATAGACAGGTGAATCAGGGATAATGGCGCATGGAGAGAGAGGTGTAGTTGAGACCACTATGAGATGAGCCACGAGCTTATTTACTAGTGGAGTAGTGTCCAAGGGCCGAATGGCCCATTCGTATCCCTCAGCCCTGTGTTCTGATGTTCTATTCAGCCCTTCGGACCTGATACAGAGGGGAAGATCGAGGCCACTCCGATGGTGAGTTGTAGTTTCGGAAACATACTTGGAAAATCTAGGCTGGGTCAGGAACCGACACCCACCCCCAATCCCTCTTTCCAGGCTTCCCCTCTCTGTAACTTCTGCTCCAGATGTTGGTCATGTTACAGACCCAGATTCGCTGGGAATACAGCCCCCATACCCCACCCGGGTTAACTCAAACAAATCATCTGCTCTCCCTGAGTGCAACATTGTACAACACAACTTCCAGGAAAATACCCAGTTACTTTCCAAAAGCATAACATGTGAAATTAATAAATAGGAACAAGAGTAGGCCATTCGGCCCATCAAGCTAGCCCTGTCATTTAATAAGAACATGGCTGATCTACTCCAGGGCTCAACTCCACTTTCTTGCCGACTCCTTGTATCCCTCCACACCTCTCTGGGTTAGGGAATTCCAGACATTTACTATATTCTGAGAGAAGACACCACTTTGCATCTCAGATTGAAATCGATACTTCTTTTTCGGTACCTATATCCTCGAGTGCGACACTCTGCCCAGGAATGGAAACAACTTCTCAATATCTGCCTTCTCAAGCCCTTTCTGTGTGTTGGATATTTCAGCAGTATCACTCACCATTCATTTAACCCCAATGAATAATCGCTTCACTATTATAGAGGTTCTCAATAACTCAACCTTTTTATCCCAGGAAGCCGCCTAATGTCCCAACCTAGTTACTTGCTGCATCAGCATGCTGACGTTATGTTTCATACACAGGAAGACTCCAATCTCTTTGTACTGCTCCTTTTCTGGAAGTCCTCTCCGTTAAATAACAGCCTGCCTTTTGATTCTCATTGTCATCCACAAACTCGGATGTATATTGCACTCAGCTCCCTCCTTCAGGCTGTCAGTATAGATTGTCAATAACTGATGCCATCGGACTGATATGTGTGGTACTCCAGCAGATTCACATTTATTATAATGATCCATTTATCCTGACTCTCCGATTTCGATGTGTTAACCAATCACCATCGCATGTTAATACATTATTCGTCATCCTACGAGCTTCTGGCTTGAGTAAGATCTTTTATTTGATCATACCCTGTGGAAAATCTCTGGAAAGCCTCTTGTCTATCAGATTCCCCCCATATCAAATCCGCTTGTTACATTTTCAGGCATCTCCAGAAAAAGTTTGCATGATCTTACAGGGCAAAATATAACTTCCCTTTCACGAAACCACACTGACTCTGCGTGAAGCTTTCCTCAATGCCCATGCTGGCCAGGTTTTCCAAACTATACGAGCCCCATCTGCTTTCATTTGGCCCATATGCCTCTAAATGTTTCCCATTCATATGTTTGTCCATATGAGTTTCAAATGTTGGAGCTGTACATGGATCTACCACTCTTCCTCTGGCAGCTCATTCCATTTCCACACCACCCTCTGTGTAACAACATTGTCCCTGTGTCCCATGTAAATGTTCCCCCTTTCAACTTAAGTCTATGGTTGAACTCTCCCATCCTGTGGAAAAACCCTTGGATATTCACCCGATCCATACCTCTCATGATTTCATAAACTTCTGGAATGTCAGCCCCATAACCTTCTACACTCCATCTGATACTAACTTCAAGAACATACATTTAAAGATAAGTACTGCAAATTTGAAACTATATTAAACATGACAGTAAAACAGTACTCAGCCCAAACTTCATACTGTTATTTGTCTTTCTCCATATTAAATACTGAAACGCTTACAAGTGCCAATAAGAGGTCAAGCACCTGAATTTATTTATCTAAAGGGGGTGATGATCTCGACAATGAAAACGTATCTATGGCCAGATCTATATAATACCATATAGTCAAAATGCCCCCTCCTGTCCTCCCTATGGCCTTGTGTGCTTGTGTCTTGCTTATCTTGCACTCAATAGAGAGAACCCCTTTCCCCCAGTTACATCTTAATTTAAACCCGTTTTACATACTCTTCATTTATCTTTTGTCACACTCTCTTTTCCCTGTCACCCATTCCCCATCTCTGGCACGGGTTTAAAACCACATTTTCTAATCATTTTCAGTACTGAAGAAGTCTCACACTAGACTTGAAACACTAACTCTGTTTCTCTGTCTCTGCAGATGCTGACAGACCTGCTGTGTTTATCCAGAAATGAATAGGGGCACAGAACAAATTTTCAGTTAAACAAATAATGATCGATACTGGAAATAGAGTACCAAAAATTGCTGGAGAAACAGGGAGCTTTGTAGAAGGTTCACTGGACCTGCAAGTTTATATCTGTATTCACTCCAGAAAATGCTGCAACATCTCCAGCAACTTCTTCAGCAATTTCTGTTTTTGAACAATTTCCAACGACATATGTCAAAGATGCCCAAACATTCTGTCCAACATGGAGCGCCGTACACTGGGAACTGAACAATAACGCATAAGTTCCTTGACTCTGAAACTGCAGAAGGCTGGCATCACTGACACTGCGGAGTTCAGAATCATCGTCAGGGAGAAAAACAGAAGGAAACACATTCACTTCAAATACTGAAGATGGTATTACTGAAAGGAAAAGATTGAGGGAAAGTAACAAATTGGAGGCGTGACACCAAGGAAAGAATTTCAGCAGAATGAGACGATGAAAATGGAAGGGTTGCCGCACCAGAAACCAGAGTAGGTCAGTGAATACAGGGCTGTTGGGTGAATGGGTCTCGGTGTGAACTGGGGGACAGTCAGTGGAATTGAATTGTAGACATTGCAGCTTAAACTGGGTTATCATCTGATGCTGTAGATCACAGCAGCAGCAGAGGCAGAATTGTATTCAATGACAATCTGCAACCTTTCACTCAGGATAATCTCTCAGTACACTATTACCATCAAGCAGATCTATGGTTCAGTGCTGAGTGTGGGTGAACATGCCAGGGTCAGTACCATGTGTACCTTTACCTGAAGACAACCCATCAAAGGTACCACAATTGACTGGTTACATTCGAAACAGCAGAACTAACATCTGGTACAGACGCAGAAATGATCCCACAACTAACAAATCTGATCTAAGCTCTGTCATCCTGCCAAATATAAGCATAAATGTCGATGGACCATTAAACAAGTTACTGGAGGAGAGGACTCCATAAATATCCCCATCCTAAATAATGGAACCGTTCTGTACATTAGTGTAAAAATCAATTATGTGGTGTCTGCACTATCCTCAGCCAGACATGTTGAGTCGATGATCCACCTCACCCTGTCATGATGCCCACAGAATCACAACTAATTCGATTCGCTGCACGTGACATGAAGAAACAGCTGAACACAGTAGATACGACAAAGGTAATGGGCCCTGACCCCATTCCTGCAATAGGACTGAAGAGTTTTCTACACAACAAGCCGTGTCCCTGGGGAAGCTGTTTCATTCCAGCTCCAACTCTGACATCTCCCTGGCAATGTGGAAAATTACTCAGCTATGTCCAGTTCCCTAAGAGGGGAATAAATACAATCTGACCAATTAGCACCCCATCAGTCCCATCACGACAGTCAAAATTGGTTGGAGTTCTTTTTTTAACAGAGTTGCCAAGCAGCTCAGTGTGGTTTCCAATAGGTCCCCATGCGGAGATAGTGCTGTTGTGGAATTGTCATTGGATTATTAATACAGACCAGGCTAATGCTTGGGCAGCTGGTGGAAAAATAAAAACAATTATTAACATATCGAGCTGTAAAATCTGGTGTCAGTAACAGTGATCTTGTGTCCAATGTTGATTGTAAACATCGATCTCCTTCCCAATGTACTTTCAGGAAGTGAGTCTCCCGTGCTTTCCTGGTCTGGCCTAAAAGTGACTCAAGACACACAGACATGTGATAAACTCTTCAATGGTCTCTGAAACAGCCAAGCAAGACACTCAATAGTATCAACTGGTCCGAGCTCTTAAAGGATATACAGCCAGCCCCAACCTTGGTGTCGGAAAAGGGAACAGGAAACATAGTCCTGTTGACCATGCAGAGACCTCCACCCTAACATCTGACGGTTTGTGACAACGTTTACAGAGCTTTCCCACAGACTGCACAGGAACATAGGGAAATGAGTACTTCACACAACACATTGAGCTTTCCCTGTGCTAGTTAATGGCTGAACATCTCCTTCATGCAGTTTTACCCATACAATATTCGTATGCCTTAATATGTTCAAACATTGTGAAATATAAAATGAGAACTGCTGGAGTCCCTTCAGTGCATCAATTTTGCTCCTCCATTCAATATACAGTTCTCAGATAGCGCGTGTTGATTAAATATAATTTGGCCGCAATGTGATTCATGAACCTTTATCCATGAAGTGAGCTCTCATTCACTGTGACGCGATTCCTTGCCAAGAACCAGCTGAACAGCACAACCCAGCCTCAGGATCCTCTGTCTGCAAAATGTACAATCAATGTGTTCAGCTAAAACAGGAATACAATCCGCTCTGGAAGCCTTGAAACTGAGCCTGAAACCGGAAATTGTAGTCTACATTTAGAAAGAACTTTATTTCAAACAGTGGGAGAATCTTGAGGAGAACTGAAATTTCCCCATCGGCATCACGTGGTCAGTCAGCCACATGCGCTTTCTGGAGAAGAGTGTGGTGAAAGGTACACTGCTGTAGTCAGTGACTGTAGTTTGAAAGTGTTACATTTAGAGGACAGTTTCATGACAATATGTGATTTAAAGATGTATTTTAGACTGTGCTAGTGTGTGTTAGACTAAAATTAATTTTTGCCTTTACTGATATTTTGGGGGGTTCGTCCCTTGCCCTCTTTTTCCCATAGACCCCATTATTAATATTGCACGATTTTCTACAAAACGGTGTTGCAAAGGAACACAGCTGCTGCGCCATTGGAGAACAACCTGGATTGATAGCTGATCTATCTTCACACGATACCCCTGCTCTCTCCCTACCCCTCAAATTTCCAGAAATCCTTATTTATATTCAGCGCCTTGGTTTCCACAGCCTGATCTGGGAAAGAGTACCCCTGGTTCGCCAGTCTCTGAGTGCAGACATTTATTCTCATCTCAATGCAAAGTGGCCTGTCTGTACCTAATACTGTGGTCCTTTGTTTTAGACGTCCACGCCAGGGAATTACCATCCCTGCTTCCAATCTGTCTTGCCCTGTCAGAGTTTTATATATTTCACTGTGATCACCACTCATTTTCCTAAACGGCATAGAATACAAGCCCAGTCGCCCCAAACTCCGCTCCAACAACAAACCTGTCATCCCACAGATCAGTCTGGTCATCCTTCACTGCTCTCCCTCAATGTCAGGTTTGTCCTTTATTGGATAAGGAGACCAAAGCTGCACACAATACTGTACAATGTTCGAGATGCGGTCTCACTAAGGCCCTGTACAGCTGCACTTACTCTTACTCCTGTACTCAATCCCCCTAAAATGAAGGTGAATACACCATTTATCTTCCTACCTGCTTTCTGCTCCTGCAATATTGCTTTCAGTGACTGGTGTACAGGGAGATCCAGATTCATTTCAATGTCACAGTTCCCCACTTGCAGGGTCTATATACACTGGTCAGCGTGCCAATGCCATTCCCAGTATTGACTTCTGTTTAGAACTCATTGCCCTACATGTACCGAGAGGGCTGCGCAGAAATAAACAAAAATGCAGCTTAAGTTCCTTTATAGAGCAACATTTTTCAACCACGCCCTTTTTCAAATGAGAGGCTGCGATTTTATTGTTCCCATCAATGTGCACAACATCTAATCTCTCCCATTGGTCTCCATCTGCCACGTATTTTCCCAGTAATTTCACTTGTCTCAGTCACTTTGGAGTTTTTTACATCCCCCTCACCCACTCACATGCTGTCATCGTTCAGTGCTGTCAGCAGAGTTGGGGATATTGCATTTGAGCCCCTCAACCAAATATATGGTGTGTATTGGGAATAGCTGGGGCCAAAGCCACGATCCTTGCTATATCCTACCAGTCTCCTATTTAAAAAAAAGCATTTATTTATTCCTACTCAGTGTTTCCAGCCAGCTCTCCCATTCTAAAACCATGACCATATATTAGCCTCAGTCCCACAGGATTCGAATTCGCACAATAGGCTTGGGGCTTTATCAAAACACTTTCTGAAATTCCACTCGTATTGCATTGATAGCTTCTCCATAATTTTGCTAAAAGCCACTTTCTCAAATATGATTCCCATTTCATAAATCTCTGTTGACTTTGTCGATGCCCATTAATGTCAGTCCAATACTTTCTTTAAACTGGTTAGTTGCTAATTTCATTATATTCCCTTTTTCTCACCAGACTAAAGATCCCTAGTATTGCTAGGAAGCTTTCTTTTTTGTTTTGTTTTCATCTGTGGAGGCAGACCTGAAGCATTTTGTCCATAGTTCTGCTATTTCCCGGTCCTCAATTATCTGGTATCAAACTGTAAGAAAGCTGCAGATTTCTTTCTCTTAATTTTGCCATTGACATATTTTCAGAAAATATTACAAGTTCTGTCTTATAAACTTTGTTAAGATATTCTTCAGAAACCTATCAATTCCTATTTTAAGGTACTCAGTGATTGACCTTCCACAGCCATACAATCACAGCAGCAAAGATGCTGTATCATCAGAAATACAGCACGGTCTAAATGAGGCCCATTTGCCAACACAATACCCATAGCAGTAAATCTTGAGGCATTTCAAGTGCACTACCGTGTATTTTCTAATGGTTTGAGGTTACCATGACAACTCCCCTCTCAAGAATTGCATTTCAGACCCCAACAAACTCTGGGTGAAAAGCAATTCTCAAATCCTCACTAAACCGCAAACCCTTCACGTTATAAATGTGGGCCTTTGACTAAAAGGAACAACTGCTGTCCATCCACCCTGTAATCTTATGCGCCTGAATTACGTCCCCCTCAGCCTCCTCTCCACCAATCTAAACAACTAAAGCTTATCCAGCTTCTCTCTATAGCTGATATGCTCCATCCAAGGGAACATCCTGGTGAATCTCCTTTGCATCCCCTCCAGTGCAGTCACATCCTTCCTGTAATGTGATTCACAGAACTACACACAGTATTCCATCTTGGCATCACCAAAGTTCCGCATAGCTCATATAATCTGTGCCTCAATGAATCAAGGTTATGTTTATAGTCCCCTATGCTTTCCCAAATTGTGTATTAACTGGTCCATCACATTCAGGGATGTGTGGAGAAGCACCCTCTGACCTTCCTAGTGTGCTGCCATTCATTGAGTCCTCCCCTGTCTGGTTCCTTCTTCCAAAGTGTATCACCTCATATTTATCAGGGTTACATTCCATCTGCCATTGAACTTGCCAGCTGACCATTCCATCTGTATCTTCCTGTAACTTAAGGCCTTCCTCCTCACTGCCAACCAACCGGCCAATCTGCGTATCAAACCCAAACTAGCTTATCACACTCCTCACCCCTCGTCCAAATTCACAGCTACATTATTTTTTGAGTACTACAAATATTAAAGTTGAAAATCACACAACATCAGGTTAGAGTCCAACAGATTTGTTCGGAGGCACTAGCTTTCGAAGCGCTACTTCTTCATCAGATGATTGTGTGCTTTGATGAAGAAGCAGCGCTTCGAAAGCTAGTGCCGCCGAATAAACCTGTTGGACTATAATCTGGTGTTATGCGATTTTTAGCATTGTCCACCTAGTTCAACACCAGCACCTCTGAATCACAAACAATAAGGGACACAGCACTGAACCCTGTGGTATACATGAGACACTGGTCTCCAGTCACACAAGCAGCCGTCTACCACCACCTTCTGTGTCTTACCACTAAACATCATTTGGATGCAATTTGGCAAGTCACTAATGAGTCCGACCTGTTCCCTGGTTATTCTGATTCCTGGACACATTTGTGCAATATCTGGAAATTCTCCCTAACTTGCGCTGCCAGCTGGTTTCCATGCCCCGTGTGAGTGAGTCCCCTACGCGTGCAGAATTTCCTCCTTATTGCAGCCTTAAATGGTCTGTCCTTTATCCTGCCATTATTTCCCTTGAATGTGGATTAGACAGCCGGAGAAACATTCTGTTAATTTCCAACTTGTCATATATTTTGTGACTTTATATATTTCACAGTGACCCATCTCTCATTCTTTGAAACTCTAGAGAACACAGGCCGAGTTTCCTCATCACGCAATCTCGCCAATTGAAGGATTAATCTGGAGAATGTCCATTGAACTTCCTCTGTCGTCAGTATATTCTTTCTTAGATTTGGTCACCAAAACTTTACTCAATGTTCCAGGTACAGTACTCAACAACACGCTATTAAACTGCTTCAACATGTCTTTACATCTATATTCTGACTCCCTCAAAGCAAGGCAATCCAAACTTTTACTTATCACTTGCATATATTCCTCCAAATACCCTTCACATTCACGAACTCACTGTGTGAGTTCTTATAGAAACCCTTCTCATAATCTAAAATATGTAAATTCTACTGGTTCCCCATTATCTATGCTGTAAGAATCAACTTCAAACAATTCCAAAGCTTGTCAAGCATGATTGCCCTTTCAGAAATGCATACTGATTCTCTCCAATGTTGCTGTTAATTTCTAAATAACGAATATCACATCCTATATAATAGATTCCAACAGTTTCCCCACAAATGTCAAGTTAATTGGTCTGCAGTTCTCCACACTATCTCTTCTTCCCTTTGTAGATGCTTGGATCACTACCGTTCATCTATAGTGCTTGGATCCAGACTATGCAGAATGCACTTCGTAATAGAACACAGTCATCGACAGTGCAAATAATACTTCTATTAGTGGTTTATTTCTGAAGAGTTTGGTATGAAGTACATCTGGTTTGTGAAGGTTAGCAATGCTCAATCCAGCTGCATGTTCAAGTAAAGCCTTGTTACTGATATAAATTGACTTTATGTCTTTCAGTCCACAAGTCCTATATGATGACGTCGTGTTTCTGGGTGATTTCCTGGATCTTCCTCCATGAAGACAGATGCAAGGTATCTGGTTATTTACTTGGCCATTTCCCTGTTATCCATAATAAGCTCGTCTCCGCTGATTGCAGATTTCCACATTTGACTATGCTTTTCTCTTTCCTTTGAAATATAGATCATAGATTTATGCAAACTTTGTGTTCCTGTTTGTTTGCATGTGTGTTCGCTTTTTGATTTCCTTACCCGTTTCATGGCCCTCTTTTCTGGATCGTAAATTTCTGAGAATTTTCAGGATTCCACAATGCCTGAAATTCTTCTGAAGTCACTTCCTGTGATTAATATAATCTTTAATTTATTATGCTAATCATTGTTAACTCACTTTCTCATTCTTGGGTGTTCTACCCGAAATAAATAAATATATTTTTCAGACTTCGTAGTATTTCTATAAATCTCCCGGGCCTGACCATATATATTCAGGAACACTGCAGGAGGGCAGGAAAGAAATAGCGGGGGCCGTGGTTGGTACTTTTGCATCATCGGTGGCCAAAGGGTGATGTCATGGAGGACTGGAGGGTAGGGAATGCTGTGCCATTATTCAAGAAGGGCTACAAAGAAAAACCGGGGAACTATAGACCAGTAAACCTAAAATCTGCAGCAGATAAGTTACTTGAGAAGATTCTTAGGGAGAAGATATACATGCATTTGGAAAGACATGGCCTTGTGAATGGGGGATTATGGCTCACAAGTTTGTTAGAATGCTTTGATAATGTGACCAGTAACTTTGACAAGGGCATTGTTGTATATTTAGTCTATATGGATTTCAGTAAGGCCTTCAATAAGGTTCTACATGGTACGCTGCTCTGGAAGGTTAGATCACATGGAATTGAGGAGGAGCTGGCAAATTAGGTTAAAAATTGGCTTGATGATAGGAAGAAGAGGGTAATCGTGAAAGGATGCTTGTCGGACTGGAGGCCTGTGATGAATGGAATGCCTCAGGGGTCGGTGCTGGGACTATATATGTGAGTGTGTGTATATGTGTGTGTGTGTATGTGTATATATATATATATATATATATATACACACACACACACACACACACATACACACACACACATATCTATGATTTAGCTGAGAATGTACAGGCATGATTTGTAAGTTTCAAGGTGACACTAAAATAGGTGGAATCGTGGACAGTGAGGAAGGTTATCAGAAATTTCAGAAATTACAGCAGTACATTGATCAGGTGGGGAAGTGGGCCGAGAAATGGCAAATGGAGTTTAATTCAGATAAGTGTAAGTTCTTGCATTTTAGAAAGTCAAATCAAGGCAGGAGGTTCATGGTGAATGGCAGGGTCTTAAGGAGTGCAGTGGAACAGAGTGACCCTTGAATTCAGGTGCACAGTTATCTGTAAGTGGAGTCCCAGGTAGACAAGGCACTGAAAAAGGCATTTGACTCACTGGCCTTCATCAGTTAGAGCACTGAATATCGAAATTGGGGAGTTATGTTGTAGTCATACAAGATGTTGGCGAGTCCATACTTGTCAAGTCATGTTCAGTTTTGTTCACTTTGCTCGAGGAAGGATGTTATTAAACTGGAAAGAGTGCAGAAGAAATTTACAAGGATTTTGCCCAGACTCAATGGTCTGAGTTATAGTGAGAGGTTGAACAAGCTTGGAGTTTTCACTTTAGAATGTATGAGGCTGAAGGGGATCTGACAGTAGTGTAAAAGATTATGGGAGGCAGTGATAGAGTGAATGCACTCAGTTTTTTTTCCCCCAGGATTGGGCAACCACGGACTAGAGGGCATCAAGTTAAGGTCAGAGAGGAAAGGGTAAAATGGAGCCTGAGGGGCAATTTCTTTTACACACAGAGTGGTATGCATATGGGACGAGCTACCAGCAGAAGTGGTTAAGGCGGGTACATTCACAAAATTTGATAAAACATTTGGACAAGCACACAGGTAGGAAAGGATTAGAAGGAAACAGGGAAATATTTTGTTCGGAATGCACAAGTTTGGGCCGAATGGCCTGTCTCCGTGCTGTAAGACTCTATGAGTCTAACAACCATTGTTCTCCTGCTGAATTTTATATTGTACTTCCCCAATTCACTGGAGCGAACTTGACACTCTAGCCTCTGGGCTTCCATGATGTTCCAGAATGTTCAAACATTCCATATTGAATGCAGACGCCGTGTAAAATACAACATATTAATGTCACTATTCCTCCAAAGCTGCTTCAGAGCAAGGTTAGTAATTAGTCCTTCCGACCACACAATAAACAATAGGTGCAGGAGTAGGCCATTCTGGCCTTCGAGCATGCACCACCATTCAATATAATCATGGCTGATCATCCTTGATTAGTATCACACAGCACCAAATCCGAAATAATCTACCTCTAGTTTGGTTCACAACATACCCTTCAACCTACCTGATATACGCTTATGGAATTTATTTTTCACAACATTAGCTGTCACTTAGTTTACTCAGTTTCGATTCAACTTGACACCATCTATTATTACTGCAGAACCCACGAGTATTTGTTACTGATTCACAGGATGGGGGCTTCATTGGATAACCAGTATTTGCTGGTCATGTCAGACGGCAGTTAAGAATTAACAGTGTTGTCTTGGACCTGGAGTGACGTGCAGGCCAGACCAGGTAAGAACAGCCAGTTTCCTTCACTAAAGGACATTAGTGAACCAGATGAGTTTTTCCAAAAATCAACAATGGATTTCTGATCATCATAAACTCTCGATACCAGATACTTATTGAATTCAAATTCCACAATCTGCCATGGCAGGATTTGAATCCATGTCCCCAGAACATTACATGGGTCTCTAGGTTAAGAGCCGAGCGATAATATCAGTATGTCATAGCTTCCCTTTGCATATAGTTGCATATCTAATTTCCAGAGCATATGATGCAAAACATTTGCGCGACAGTTTTGGTTCAGATATATAACACAACAAGTTTGTTTCTCTTTGCTATTTGTAAGATCCACCCAAACTGATTCTGTGGAATCTGATGGACAGAGCCTCTGTCGTTACTAGCGATAGACTTGGATAAGGCATTCGGGGAGGCTCACCTCGATGCTGAGATGATCTGAAGACATGTCCAGCAATACAGGACAAGCATCAACATCCATTTCGCTCTGTCAGAATAAGTGTCACCGTATATTCTCACTGCTCCCTCACACTCACTGTATATCTGTTACAGCACCTACCCTCAACCAAGGCTCACGCTCTACCTCCAAATAAGGCTCAAGCGCGACCATTCCCTCTGTTGAATTCAGTACCTTCCTCCCCCACATTCTCTGTCCCTGATGCAATAGCCCCGCACATTAATAGCATTACATTCATACAACACTATGGACAAACGCCCTCCGGCCACCTCATCATGTCACACCTCACCTGGGAGAAAATGATGCTTGCAGATGCTGTAGATCAGAGCTGAAAATGTGTTGCTGGAAAAGCGCAGCAGGTCAGGCAGCATCCAAGGAACAGGAAAGTCGATGCTTCGGGCATAAGCCTCACCTACCCCAGCACTAACAGCAGGCACATCCACTCCCACCCTCACTCATTCTCTCCCTTTCTCCCATTCCAGGAGAAACAGCCTGGAATAGGACAGAAAGGGCTAAGCCGAGTCGTGGAGTGCCGGATATCCGTTCCCTCATCCCCCTACCATGATATGTGGGGAGGATCCTGGAGAGAGCCGGAGAGGACCAGGAGGCCTTGTGTGGAGATTGTGAAACATCCACGTCCCACCAACCGAGTAAGGAGCAATATTCTGTTAAGAACAATTCTCAATTCAAACCTACTGTCAGTTCCAAACTCATCTCTCTCACTCGCAGAAGAACAGATATCCCATTGCACAGAGATGCAGGCATTGAATTACACAGAAGTATTGGTAAATACCCCAATATACTAGCATGCACAATGCATACAAGGAGATAAGCATGCACACACATAGAAGCACACAAAGACATATATCGTCACACACAAATAGACACAAACACAGATAGAAACACACGGGCTGATACACAGACAGACATAGTCACGCAAATACAAAACAATAACAAGCACATGGACACACACACACACACACACACATAAATGCACATTAAGTCACAAATAAACACTTTTTTTATTTATAAGGAGATCAAAGATTCTAGGGAGAAGGTAGGAGACTGATGTTGTGGAACATATTAGAAAAGACTGAATGGTATTTCAGACTCGATAGGGCTAATTCTGCTCCTTTTTTAATGCTCTTCCTGAGACAGCAGCAGCATCATGTTTGATTGGAAAGAGTCAGTGGTAATGTGGGAAAAGATTGGAGGGCAGAATGGTTAATGTCGATTCCTAGTTATTGTAACACTATATTAGAAATGGGGCAGTGATTTGACATGAGGTTAACACAGTTTTTAAAAAAATGTGTCCCACAGTGGAAGAAGGATGTCCCTTTCCCTTCACTGTTGTGCTGTCAGTGGTGTCCGCATCCTCAGGGAGCAGTGAAGACTCGGTTAATTAGGGTATTTCAGTTTGAGCTTGACTGATCTTTGCTGGACAGGAGAGTCAATGTTTATTGGGAACAGACAGGAGACGGATGGTCAGACACACTCGGATCAGCCATGAGCATTCTGAATGGTGTCATCAAATGGCCAACTGCTGCCCCTTTCCAATGTGTTGTTCCATCAATCCATCCTCCCGACTGTTACAGGAATATACTGCTGCCCCTACTCCATGTGTTGTTCCCTCAATCCATGCTCCCGGCCGTTAAAAGATATACTGCTGTCCCTACCCCGTGGGTTGTTCCCTCAATCCACCTCTCAACGCGATTACAGGGTAGACGACCATTCCATTCAGCCAGACTGTATCGTTACAATGAGACGGGAGGAGAACATTCTATCCCTACAAAGAATTACACAGGAATATAGGATGAAGTAATTCAGCTCGTTGAGTACATTACACAGCCCAGAACGAGGCCATTCAACCCGCCTGAAGTGCTGCACAGGAACAGGGATGCTGTCACTAACAGGAAATAGTAGAGATATATAATTTTTTAAACAAAACTGTAACTAGTTTTGACTCAGAGATCACTGCAGGGTCATCAATGATCAATAATCTATGTCAAATATCTGGATGAAGGGACTGAATGGATCAAAGCTGAACGACCTTGTGCACCAGAATGATCATTCAATAGATCTTCAAATGGAGGTAGTGAATCTGCATTATGATGTAGACAAGGAAGGTTAGTGAGGATACCCTCAGCAGAAATAATATAATGTGAGTTGTCTATTGCAGTCAGGAACAATTTAAATGGAGAGAGATTGCAGAACTCTGTGGTGCAGATGTTTTTCATATTCCTGGTACTTGAATCATATGAAGTCTGTCTGCAGATGCAGCAAGCGATTCGGAAGGTAAGTGGAATGATGCTGTTTGTGGCAACGGGTATTGGGTTTAATTAGCAATATTTCACTGTATCTGTACAGGGCATTTCTGAGACCACATCAGATACACTGGGGGCAGTTTTGATCCTCTAAACTAAAAATAAAACCGGATACAATTCCTTTCAAAGATGTTCAAAGATGCTTCCTTTTACTAATTCCTGAAATGAAGGCCTTTTGTTATCGGGAATTATCTGTTTGGACCTTAGATGAGAAATCTTATTGAACCACGATTTTCAGAGAAGTCTTTCAGCTGGATACATATTTTCTCTTGGTTAAGAAGACGAAAGCTAGATAATATTTTTTGAATGAGATGCATTGGTATTAACACAAATATTATGAAGATATCAACCGATTTTTAAAAATTATGCAGATGCATATAAACATCTCATCAAATCATAAAACGGGCACATTATTTTCTTTTGCTAATGAAAGGCACTGTGCACAACAACAGCAATGATGCTGCATACAACATACAGTCTATTATCATCCATTCCAGAGAATGTACATGGAGGTGCACATGGTCCAGTTTGGTTTTCAGTTGACATTCTTGTATTTTTCTACACAGAGACGGAGAAAAATATTACTTGCTTCAGAAGCAGCAGCCAATTGGTCTCTCTCTCTCTCTCTCTCTCTCTTACTGTGTTCTGCCTGAAAACAAGGCATGAGAGCAGAAAAATCCTGAGTCATCTTTACCACTCCTAGAGGATTCCTGATGAGGATTCACAGCTCGAAGAAAAGGGAATTCAGCCAAATCCAACTGTTCCAGGAAGAAATCCGCATTCCCACACATTTCTGTGAGCAGAATAAGTTCAAAGTCAGAAAAAAAAATTTGGGACACTATCATTTTACCATTTGTTCACAGTTCAACTTTATGTGTCCCAGATTTTTCTAGAAAATTACCCAGTCTGATACCGATATCATTGGACACAGCATTCAACTGGTTACATTTAAAATTTGCTTTCACCAATAGAGGAGTGGGAAAAGACATGAGTGACCCTCCAACATTGGTCAGAACACAAACAAGAGATTCTCAAAGGGTTGGTAAGGTGTGAATTCCCTTCCACAGAAGATTGTTATGCCTGGATATTTCCATGTGTTCAAAATTGTCTATGTAAGACATTTGAAAGACAAATGAATGTAGGGAAATGATACACTGACAGAAAAGTGCTGCTGAGACCTTAATCAGATCAAAGTGCATGGTAGAGCCTCACTCAGAGATGACTCAAAAATGCTTTGCTCTCTCTGATTATAACATGCAATAACAGTACATCCAGGAAAATTGCAGCCGTTTACTTTGAAATTACAGAAAATGAAAACAAAAGGAACAGGAATAGTTAATTCGGCCAGTCAAGCCATTGTATACAATCATGACTGACCTACTGTTAGCATTACCTCCTCCTTAATGGCCAGATATTCACAATCCTGAACTGTTTGACAGGTCAAAGATTCATGTACCACCTCTTTAAATACTTTCAGTGATGTAGCTCCCCTTACTCACTAGTCCAGATAATTCCTGACATTGATTACCCTCTGTGAGAGGAAAACACTCTCTACACATACACCATCACCTATTGATATGAACAAGTGGTGAACACAGGGGCTCAGGAAAGAGTGAATGGCCTTGAGATCAAGGCGGTAGTTGGCTGAGGATGTTATCGGGACCACCTACTTATTTGAGCTTAATGAGAATCAGGTCTAACCTTCCCCACTGGTTGGGGTCTTTCAGAGCATAAAGGAAGATGTTTGTGGTCGGTGGCCGACAATCCTTTCAGTCCCGGGACATCTCTTCAGGAAATCCTCAAATTAACTTGCTCAGCACAAACATCTTCAACGCCTGTATGCCCCCATTCCCGGTGCTCCCCATCTATCTCAAGATCAGAAGCAGGGTGATCACTGAAGATCACACAATATTCAGAACAATTTGTCCCCCCTCAGCTCCTGAACCGGTCTGTGTCTATATTCAGCAAGACCCAAACAACATTCAGGTTTGTGCTGTTAAAGTGTCGGTAACATTCATGTAACAGCACGGCCAGACACTGCACATTTCCACAGTTAAAAGAGGAGCTCATTCAGCATCTCAAGCTGGTTACATGGATATGTGGAAACCATTCAGCCCATCGAAATGACTGAACAAGAAGAGGGACAGCCCATTTAATCCTCCTGCCTGTTCCACAGGAAGAGGAGGCATCTAGTCAGTACATTGAGCTGTTAAACAGGAACAGGCAGAGTCCAGTAAGACCCCTAAACCTGTTCTATAGAACCAGGAGGAGACCATTCACCCCTCGAGACACTTACACAGGAATAGGAGGGTGTCACTGATGCTCCATCTTGGAAAACAAATGGAGCAGATACTGCACTCACAGATGGCACACGATGTTCCTCGTGGCTCCATTGCCTGTGGGACACATTATACTGTAACATGTTTTGCCGGCAGTGAGGAAGGAAGCCAAATGTTTTGTGCCAAGCCTCAAGGAGGCATCTTACATCTCCAGGAAGACAGACCCATGTTCTCCGTGGGTGTCAGAAGCTGGTGGGGATAGTTAACTGTTTTAGAGTGGAGGTATTGTGGCTCCTGTCGGGATGGTGGATAACGTGAAGTTCTATGTATGATCACACACCAAATACACTGTATTAATGTTGGAAAAGTTTAGTTCAAGACTGGCCCTCTCTCTCTCAATCGAAATGAGGAGTCGAGTGGAGTGAGAGGGACGTTCTCAGAGTCTTTTAAGCCATCGAGAATCATGTAAACTAAGTAAAGAAAACATGGAACTTATCACCGTATTAGTTCTGTTTGGAATATAATGAGTGACTGTCCATCCACTTAAGGTTCAATGCAATCACCCGTTATTCCTTCAAAGTGCTACAGATTAACCCTCAGACACTCCCGATGGTACAATCATCCCAACAATGAGTCTAGTGAATCTCCATTACACTCTTTCTGCCAAGAGGATTATTCCTTATAAAGGAGAGAAAATCTGTGCACAATACCATAAATACTATCTCAACAACACTCTAGGGTGGATCACACTAATTCTGTTCCCTCACTTAGCTGTCTCAGCTTCTTTCCTGTGGTATAAAAAAGCCATTCCTTCTCACTACACTGCGAATGACATGGCATTTTGAAGTTTCTTACATCTTTGCGTCAGTCATCACCAGAGGTGCCGATGGAGATGTATATCACGTTCAGAGGGAGACTCAATCAGAAAGAATTCACTTGAACCAGGGAATGGTCACCTACCTGAATGGAAATTACTTGCAGGAACAGGGAAATCAGGCAGAGGAAGGGAGCTACCTTTCCTGTTGTTCTGCTCTCATGGGATGTGTGCAGTCCTGGTCAGGCCAGCATATTATGCTGATCTTGAACTGAGTGGCTGATTCAGCTGTTGCACAGGATAATAAAGGGTAAACCACATTGATGTGGGTTTGCTGTCACACAGAGACATGAACATGGAAGAATAACCCATTGCCTTCTCTACAGGACATGAGGCAAACAGATAGGCTTCTGTTTAAAACAAGTGGTGATGATTTCATTTGCATTCCATCAACTTCCTTCATGAGACACAAAAAGATTATTATTGTGTGCCGCTTGATGATGAGTCAATGACTTGACCACCATGCACTGTCTGTCCATCTGACAGATTCTGTGGAGAGGACAAATTACCCATCTCAAGTGCAAATATGTTGTGACGTAAGCATAGTTAGAAGGGACTCGAAACGGTTAAATCTGGATTTACTAAAGGCACAAATGATGGATTATTCAGCAGTTGCATTGAGGCTGAGAATGTGACTGAAATATCCTGATAGTGGTCCTGGGTAGGATTGGTGAGTGGGGAGAATATGTAGAAATGTGAATATGAATGGAGAAAAAAGATAATGGAGTTTCAGAACAGTCTGGTTTCTCCTCGCGTATTGTTGAGTAAGTTGTGGACAGTAATTTGCTAGTTTTAATCAGTAAGGAATAATTTTTTTGACTGGGTCTGAAAATGATGACTTCCAAATTTTAAAATTTGAATATGAACAGCAATTCAGTTCAACTCAGTTTAATGGTCAGATGGAATGACTTACCAGGAACACCAACTATAGCGAGGATCGGATAGTAACCTCCTTGAATAATCCAAAGGATATCTTCGATCCGTGATGCTAATGATATCCAAGGCTGAGAAAGGTAGGAAAGACCCAAGTATAAACTCCTGTCTGTTGCAATATTCCAGTCGAAGATTCTCACATTTTGATCCATTTTTTGAACGTCCCAGTCTAATGTTCTCAGATTCTGATCTCTCCTCCTCCGTCTCTCGAGCTACTGATCCCTGTTAGTCCAGTCGATGATGCTCCCGCCCATACTGGGATAACACATTGAACCGAGTCCTTAATTAATAGAAGGGGCAAACCCTCCAGTGACACATCTCGGATCCACGGAGAATGACATCAATCACAGTCACTGAACAAATAGCTCCAGCCAACGCCTTTCAATTCAATATTGTTTTATTCAAATTCAAAACAATGATTCAAATTGTCATTTTCTGGATGGGCTATGTGAGGGTGACTGATGGAACAAATCTTGAGGCTGGTAGATCAAATGAGTGTAATCATTCAATCTGTCTTGGATGCAGGAGTAATGCTATAAGTTCATCAGAACGTAAACATGCATCTCTGATTATACATCCTGGAGCTATTGATCAAACATCATAATTTCAATTAAACATTGAGACAATTTTTATAGTTTATGATCTGAAGGGAATGTGTGTCTGAGAAACGTGGGGTTGTAACAGACAAATGGCATGGTTATGTTAACAGAGAATTGAACGTGACAAATGCAATTCAGATTGTTATTCCAGGTTCAGAGAGAGTCAGATGAGGCCTGTGCTATTGATGTGATCGATGTTAGTGAACTGTGATGAAATGTCATTTACTGGACTTCAATTAGAGTGTGGCTATGGCATTGTGGAGAAGACAGAAAACAGAGAGAATTGGGGGACATGGCAGTTCAGACAGGAGGGAGGGGCAATAATATTCCTCAATCATCAGTGTTGGAATATTACTCTTTATAGCTCATATGAAGAAAAGATTCAAGGATACATCTAAAGTGAGGAATGAGGAGTGCAATTTGTTTATTGAACACAAAATACGAGGACAAAATTATTTTCTGTCCGTACTAAACTATGGGAAGTACAAAAAAAAGATACACTCATGATATTGAGCTATATAAGTTGAAATGTGTATTACAAAATCACGGAAGTGCTCTGCAGTCTATATCAATCATTATTTGGCCCACAGCTGAGATGCTGATTTCCCCTATGTCAGTGATCCACCTCATTGAAATTGTCTGGCGCATTATCTCAGTACTGAGGGGGTTCTCAGTTCCTGCTGTTGTTCACCCAGTCTATTTAAATTAAATCACCTTCTCACTGTAGAAAAAAAAACACTTGGCCTTTTGGACTCTGTTTAACTGTCAGCAACTCAGCTTTGTGATATTGTTGGCGATAAATGATCTGGGACCACAGCCAGTATCCGCGCAGTGCTTAAACCGTATAGCAATAGATAAAGGCCTTGCAGTCCGTGAGAATTTCTAAATAAAACTTCCATTTTCTGTTTGTTCCTGTCTATCTCCCTTCTGATCTATCCTACTCACCCGCGTTTAACATCCCTCCAATCACACCCTGTTTCCAAATTGTTCAGTTGTATAGCTTGATGTTGTGGCCATTTTGGAGAAATGGATAGAGCGGGGACAGGACTGATCGTTGGAGGCTCCAGGGTTTAGATGCTTCATTCAGAACAAGGAAGGTACTAAAAGTGGGGCAGGGTGGGGTTTGGGGTGATGGAGGGTGGGGTGGCATTGAAAATCAAAGACACCATTACGTTGGTAGAAAGGATGCTTGATAAGGACTCGTGTACTGAGGTAGCATGGGAAGAGGTTAGAAACAAAAACGGAGAGGTCACCCTGTTGACAGGTCTCTATTGCCCTCTGAAAAGTTCCAGAGATGTAGAGGAAAGGATTACAAAGATGATACTGGATAGGAGCGAAAGTAACAGATTAGTTGTTATGGAAGAATTTATCTTTCCATATATTGACTGGAAACGCTACAGTTCAATAACTTTGTACAGGTCAGTTTTTGTCCAATGTGTGCAGAGTGGTTTCCTGACACCGTATGTATATAGGCCAACAAATTCCGTTATCACGTTTTACATTAAAAAGTTGATTCTGATACGAAAATCGTAATATTATTATTATTTCTACTGTTAATATTTTTCCTAGCGAATTAGACAAGACATGCCAGGCATCCCTTTAAGGTTTTATAATTGAAATCTGTGTCCATGATTATTTACCAAATATTTAACTCGAACTTATTACTATTTTAAATAGTTTCAAAGGCGCAGCTCCCTTCTGAAAGATAACCTGAGTAGCTGGTTTTGTGGATGAAAAGAATCCTGACTGAAATCAGAATATGTTACCTTTTCTCGTGATTCTTCAAAGTTTTTATGCTATAATTTCATTATTTCATCTGTGTTCTGTTACAAATCATCATTTTTTTCAATACATGAACTTTCTTTATCACTAGGTTGACATGTTTCAGAATCTTGCGAATCAGATTATCCTTTCTTTTGCCTTGGAATTATTTCCTTCTCAAAGGTACTTCTTTCACTAATGCTGAAGCAATTAATTTAATTTCTGTCTATTTTGTGGCTCTTCAAAAACAGACAGCTGAAGTAGACGTTTACATTTCCGCCACTCCATGTCCCTAAAAAAAGGCAGCTCCAACTCTCACTATGATCTGCCAGAACTGTGTATAAACAAACAGTGTCACTCTACTTAGATACATGCGACAATGAATCCTATCAAACCCAAATGAAACCAAACCTTATGATTGAGAGAGAGAAATTGTCACAAGATCAATACACCCAGATGAAACCTCTGCAGCCTGCCACATCCGGCCAAAAATCGTGATGGATGATGAAGCAACTAACTGGTGGAGTGGGCTCCACAATTATTCCCATTCTATCAATGCATCAGCTCTGCACATCAGTGTAAAAAACAAGGAAATAGTATCTGTACTATCCTAGCCAGGGTGTTGAGTGGATGATTCAACTCACTGTCATCATGATGCCCACAGAATCACAAATGCCAGTCTTCAACTAATTTGATTCGCTGCACGTGACATGAAGAAACAGCTGAACACAGCAGATACGACAAAGGCAATGGGCTCTGACCCCATTCCTGCATTAGGACTGAAGACTTGTGCTGCACAACAAGCCGTGTCCCTGGGGAAGCTGTTTTCTTCTAACTCTAACTCTGACACCACCCTGGCAATGTGGAAAATAACTCCGCTATGTCCATTTTATAAGAGGGGAATAATTATAATCTGACCAATTACAACCCCCTCAGTCTCATCACGATAGACAAATTGGGAGTTCTTTTTGACAGAGCTGTCAAGCGGCACAGACATAACTTGTGCAGTGTGGTTTCCAATAGGTTCCCATGTGGAGATGGTGCTGCCGTGGAAATGTCACTGGATTAATAATCCAGACCAGACTAATGCTCTGGCAGCTGGTGGAAGTTAAAAACAATTAATAAAATATCGAGATCTCAAATCTGGTGTCAGTAACAGTGACCTTGAAGTCAATGTAGTTTGTAAACAACAATTTGCTTTTCCAATGTACTTTCAGGAAGTGAATCTCCTTTGTTTCCTGGTCTGCCTAAACGTGACACCGGACACAGAGAGATGTGATCAAATCTACAATGGTCTCTGAAAAGGCCAAGCAAGACACTCTATTGTATCAAACCTCTCCGAGGTCTTAAAGTATAAAACCGGACAGAACACCCAGCCCCAGCCTCAATATGGATAAGGGAACGGGAAGCAGAGTCCTGTTGACCCTGCCGAGACCTCCTTCCTAACATATGCGAACTTGTGACAACATTTACAGAGCGTTCCCACAGACAGCACAGAAACATCGGGAATGGAATAGGCCATACAGCACATTGAGCCTGCCCCATTTTAGTTAATGTCTGAACATCTCCTCAATGCACTTTCCCCACACACTGTACACATTCCATAATGTGATTAACCTTGTGAAGCTATAAAATAGGAACTGCGGTAGTCCCTTTGGTCTGTCGAGTTTGCTATCAAATTGAATATGATGATGGCTGACCCTTTATTTCTACACCGTACTCCTACTCTGTCTCCCATCCTTTCGTTGTCTGGACATCCTTATTGGTCTTTAGTGCCTTGTCTTCCACAGCCTAACGTGAGAGAAAATTCCGAAGTTCACCAGTCTCTGAGTGCAGACAATTATTCTTATAAAAATGCAATATGACCTGTCTGCACCTAATACTGTGGCCCCTTCTTTTAGACGTCCCAGCCAGGGGTATTATCATCATTGTGTCTAATCTATCTAACTCTGTCAGAGTTTTATATATTCCTCTGAGATCTCCACTCATTTTCCTAAACTCCATGGAATACTGGCTCAGTCGCCCCAAGCTCTGCTCCCACAAAAAGTCTGTCAACCCAGAGATCAGTCTGGTCATCCTTCGCTGCACTCCCTCAATTTAAGGTTTGTACTTTATTAGGTACGGAGACCAAAACTGCACACAATACTGCACAATGTTCGAGTAAAAGTCTCACCAAAAGCCTGAACAGCTGTACTGAGACACCCTTACTCCTGGACTCAAGTCCTTTTGAAATAAGAGTCAACACCCCATTTATCTTCCTGACTGCTTTCTGCTCCTGCAATATTGCTTTCAGTGACTGGTGTACAGGGAGATCCCAGATCCTTTTCAATGTTACACCTCCCCACTCGGTGGGTCTGCGTAAACTGGTCTGTGTGCCAATGTATTCCCAGTGTTTGCTTCTGTCTTCAGAACTCTCTGCCCTGCAAGGAACTCAGAGGTCTGTCCAAAAAATAACAAAATAAAACTGCAGTTCCCTTTATAGATAGACATTTCTCAACCACTCCCTTTTCAAATAGTTGGCTGGCATTTTAGTGTTTCCCAACAAAGAAGACAACACCACACTGCTCTTCATCTGTCACATGTTTACTCATTCACTCCATTTGTTTCAATCACCTTGAAGTTTTTTCACATCCTCCTCACTTTCCAACATCCTAGTTCCGTCAGCAGACTTGGAAACTTTGCATTTGATTCCCTCAACGAGATGTTTGAGATGTATTGTGAATATTGGCGACTCAGCACCAATCATTGAGATGCCTCATGAGCCTTCCAAACTGAAAAACATCCATTTGTTCCTACTCATTTTTTCCTGTCAACACTCCCATTTTAAAACCATGTTAATACATTTCCCCCAACCCATGTGCTTTTACTTTGCACACGAGGATTGGAACTCTATTAAATGTCTTGCTGAAAATCCAAGTTTAGTGCCTCGATTGTTTTTTTTTCTGTAATTAATCTACCAGTCAGTTTCTGAAATATGTTTCCCATTTCATCAATGTGTGTTATTTTTTTCTATGCCCATTATTTTCAGTTCCAGTAATTTCACCAAATTAGTTGATTTACTAATTTCATTCAATATCATTTTCTCATCAGACTCAGGTTTTCTCCTATTGATGGGAAGGCTTTATTTATGTAATTTACTGTGAAGACAGAAGTAAAGTAGTTGTGTCATGTTTCTCTGTTCTCCATTCTCCATTTCCTGTTTTCAGAATGTAAGGAAGCTGAAACTTTGACTAAAAAGAACAGCTGTTGTCTATTCACCCTGTCCATGTCCCTTGTAATATTAAACCTGAATTACTTACCCACTCAACTTCCTGGCTCCAAAATAAATAACTCAAGCTTATCCAGGCTCTTTCCACAGCACACAAGCTCCATCCCAGGGAACATCCTGGTGAATCTCCTCTGCTCCTCATCCAGTGCAATCACATCTTTCCTGTAATGTGACTCCCAGAACTGCACAGAATATTTCATTTGGCCTAACCATATAAAATTCGTATAATCTTGGGTCAATGAATAAAGGCTTTATCTACAGCCATGCTGAACACATCAATTATCATATCCAGTCACATTCAGAAATGTGTGGAGAAGCACCCTCTGAGCTTCCTTGTGTGGTGCTATTCTTTGAGTATTCCTTTGTCTGGTTCCTTCTTCCAAAGTGTATCACCTCATATTTATCAGGGTTACATTCCATCTGCCATTGATCTGACCATCTGACCATTCCATCTGTATCTTCCTGTAACATAAGACCTTCCTCTTCACTGCCAACCACCCGGCCAATCTTTGTGTCAAACACAATCTTACTTATCACATTCCCTCTACCCAATTCACATTCATATCAATTATGATTATCACAAATAATAAGGGAAACAGCACTGATCTCTGCGGTACACCAGGGGAAATTGGGCTCCCGTCACAAAAACAACATTCTACCATGAAGTTGAGTTTGGATGCAACTTGATAAGTCACTAATAGGCCCTACATGTTCTCTGGTTGTTCTGTTCCACTTGATATACGTGAAGAATATCTGGGGATTCTCCTTAATCTTGCCCTGCCAGCAGGCTTCCATGCACCTCTGTTAGTCAGTCCCCTCCGAGGGAAGAATTTCCTCCTTATTACGTCTTAAATGTAATATCCCTTATCCTGTCATTATTTGCCTTAAATATCGAGTAGATAGCTAGAGAAACATTCTATTCATTTCCACCTCATCACATGTATCATAGATTGTTGAAATTTCACTGCGATCACCTTTTATGCTTTGAAACTGGAGAGTTCGCAAGAAAAATCTCCCCATCAGAAAATCTTGTCATCAGAGGAATTAATCTGGAGAATGTCCATTGGACGTCCTCTATGATCAGTGTACTCTTTCTAGATTAGGTCACCAACACTGCACTCAATACCTCAGGTACACTCTCACCAACACTCTATGGAATGGCTTTATGATGTCTTTGTGAATATTCTGATTCGCTTAAACAATATCCAACCTAACTTTAACTTTCCAATTACACGTATTCCTCCAATTACCATACAAACTAATTGCATTTACGAACTCACTGTGTGAGTTATAGAGTCATAGAGATATACAGTATGGAAAATTACCTTTTAGTCCAATCTGTCCAAATCTAGCAGTCTAGTCCCACCTGCCCACACCAGGCCTATATCCCCCAAACCCTTCCTATTCATATAACCATCCAAATGCCTTTTAAATGCAGCAATTATACCAGCCTCCACCACATTCTCTGGCAGCTCATTTCATACTCGTACCACTGTCTGTGTGAAAATGTTGCCCCCCTTAGGTATCTTTTACATTTAGATCAGATTGCTCACAGTGTGGAAACAAATCCACACCGATCCGCTGAAGCGCAACCCACCCAGACCCATTCCCCTTCACCAAACTCTGTGGGCAAATTAGCATAGCCAATTTACCTAACCTGCACATTTTTGGATTGTGGGAGGAAACCCACGACGACACGGGGAAAATGTGCAAACTCTACACAGAGAGTCGACCGTGGCGGGAATTGTGAGGCAGCAGTGCTAACCACTGTGCCATCGTGCCGCACAACATCTTTATCCTCTCAACCTAAACCCTTTAGTTCTGGACTCCCCGAACCCAGGGAAAAACATTTTGTCTATTTACCCTGTCCATGCCCCTCATAATTTTATTCATCTCTATAAGGTCACCCCTCAGCCTCCGACGCTCAAGGGAAACCAGTCACAGCCGAGACAGCCTCTTCCTATAGCTCAAATCCTCCCAGCCTAGCAACATTCTTATAAATCTTTCCTGAACCCTTTCAAGTTTCACGACATATTTCCAAATGGAAGGAGACCAGAATTGCACGCAATATTCCAACAGTGGCCTAACCAGTGCCCCGTACAGCCGTAACATGACCTCACAACTCCAATGCACAATATTCTGATCAATAAAGGAAAGCATACCAAACGCCTTCTTCACTATCCTATCTACCTGCGACTCCACTTTCAAGGAGCTATGAACCTGCACTCCAAGGTCTCTTTGTTCAGCAACATTCCCATTAATCTTATAAGTAAATGGTAAAAGACCTGCTAAAATTTGTTATCCCAAAATGCAGCATCTCGCATTTATCTGAATAAAATCCATCTGCCACTTCTCAGCCCATTGGCCCATCTGGTCTAGATCCTGTTGTAATCTGAGGTAACCCTCTTCGCTGTCCACTACACCTCCAATTTTGGTATCATCTGCAAACTTACTAACTGTACCTCTTACGCTCGCATCCAAATCATTTATGTTAATGACGAAAAAGGGATCCAACACTGATCCTTGTGGCACTCCACTTGTCACAGGACTCCAGTCTGAAAAACAACCCTCCACCTCCAACCTCTGTATTCAAACTTTGCGCCAGTTCTGTATCCAATTGGCTAGTTGTCCCTGTATTCCGTGAGACCTAAACTTGCTCACCAGTCTCCCATGGAGAATCTTGTCGAACGCGTTACTGAAGTCCGCATCGATCAAATCTACTGCTCTTCCCTCATCAATCCTCTTCGTTACTTCTTTAAAAAACTCAATCAAGATTGTAAGATATGATTTCCCACGCACAAAGCCATATTGACTATGCCTAATCAGTCTTTGTCTTTCCAAATACATCTACATTCTGTCCTTCACGATTCCCTCCAACAACTTGCCAACCACCGACGTCAGATTCACTGGCCTATAGTTACCTCGCTTGTCCGTACCACCCTTCTTAAACAGTGGCACCACGTTTGCCAAACTCCAGTCTTCTAGCACCTGTCCTGTGATTATCAACGGTACAAATGTCTCAGCAAGAAGCCCAGCAATCACTTCTCTACCTAACCACAGAGTTCTAGGGTGCACCTGTTCAGGTCCTTGGGATTTATCCACCTTTACCCGTTTCAAGACATCCAGCACTTCCTCCTCTGTAATATGGACATTTTTCAACGTGTAACCATCTAAATCATGATATTCTATATCGTCCATATTCGTTGCCAAATTAAATACTGATGCGAAATACTCGTTTAGTATCTCCCCATTTTCTGCGGCTCCACACAAAGGCCGCCTTGTTGATCTTTGAGGGGCCATATTCTCTCCCTAGTTATGATTTTGTCATTAATGTATTTGTAAAAACCCTTTGGATTCTCCTTAATTCTACTTGTTAAAGCTATCTCATGTCCCCTTTTTGCCCTCTTGATTTCCCTCTTAAGTATACTCCTACTGCCTTTATACTCTTCTAAGGATTGGCTCGATCTATCCTGTCTATACCTGACATATGCTTCCTTCTTTTTCTTAACCAAACCCTTTAGTTATCCAGCATTCCCTATACCTACCAGCCTTTCCTTTCATCCTAACTGGAATATACTTTCTCAGGATTCTTGTTATCTCATTTCTGACGACTCTCCATTTTCCAACCGTCCGTTTACCTGTGAATATCTGCCCCCAATCAGATTTTGAAATTTCTTGCCTAATACCGTCAAAATTGGCCTTTCTCCAATTTAGAACTTCAACTTTTAGATCTGGCCTATCCTTTTCCATAATTAAATTAAATCTAACAGAATTATGGTAGCTGGCCCCAAAGTGCACCTCCACTGACACCTCAGTCACCTGCCCTGCCTTATTTCCCTCGGGCGGGTCAAGTTTTGCACCTTCTGTAGTACGTTCATCCACATAATGAATCAGAACAATTTCCTGTACACACTTAACAAATTGCTCTCCATCTAGACCCTTAACGCTATGGCAGGCCCAGTCTATGTTTGGAAAGGTAAACTCTCCTACCCTAATCATCCTACTTTCTGATAGATAACGGAGATCAACTTACAAGTTTGTTTTTTAATTTCCCTCTGACTATTAGGAGGTCTATAATACAATCCCAATAAGGTGATCATCCCGTTCTTATTTCTCAGTTCGACCCAAATAACTTCCCTGGATGTATTTCCAGGAATAGCCTCCCTCAGTACAACAGTAATGCTATCCCTGATCAAAAATGCCACTCCCCCTCCATTCCTGCCTCCCTTTCTATCTTTCCTATAGCATTTGTATCCTGGAACATTTAGCTGCCAGTCCTGCACATCCCGGAGCCATGTTTCTGAGATTGCTATGATATCCCAGTCCCATGTTCCTAACCATGCCCTGAGTTCATCTGCTTTCCCTGTTAGGTCCTTGCATTGAAATAATGCAGTTTACTTTATTAGTCCTACCTTGTCCCTGCCTGCCCCGACTGTTCGACTCTTTTCTGTTCTCAGTTGTACCAATCTCAGATTGATCTATTTCCTCACTATCTCCCTGGCCCCCTCCCCCTTTACTAGATTAAACCTTCCCGAGCAGCTCTAGCAAATCTCACTGCAAGTATATTCGTCCCCTTCCAATTTAGGTGCAATCCGTTCTTCTGGCATAGGTCCCTTCTACCCCAAAATAGATTCCAATGATCCAAAAATGTGAATACTTCCCTCATACACCAGCTCCACAGCCATGCATTCATCTGCTCTATACTCCTATGCCTGCTCTCACTTGCTCGTAGCGCCAGGAGTAATACAGATATTACTACTCTCGAGAACCTCCTGTTTAAATTTCTGCCTCACACCCTGCAATCTCCTTCCAGAATCTCAAACTTTTTCCTTCCTATGTCGTTGGTTCCAATGTGGACAATGACCTCTGAATGGCCCCTCTCCCCCGTGAGAATATTCTGCACCCTTTCTGAGACATCCTTGATCCTGGCACCAGGGAAGGAACAAACCATTCTGCTTTTTCTCTGCTGGTCACAGAAACATCTGTCTGCACCTCAGACTAGGGAGACCCCGACCGCAATTGACCTCGTGGAATCTGACGTACTCCTTGTTGCATTAGACACAGTCCCAATACCAGAAACTTGCCTGTCGTGCTACATTCCCCTGTGAATCCAATCCCTCACCCCGACATTTTCCAAAACAGCACATTTATTTGAAATGTGCAGCAGCCCCAGAAGATTGCTGCACTTGCTGCTTACCTCTCTTACGTTTTTTGGAGTTAATCCATCTCTGTGACTGCATCTGAGACATTCTCTCCTTCCTATAACTGCCATCCATCATATACTGTTGCTGCTATAAATTCTTCATTGTCACTAACTGTCTCTCCAACCGATCCATTCGATCTGATAGGAGTCGCAACTAGAAGCATTTATTGCAGATATAATCCGCAGTAACACTTAAATCCTCAAACTCCCACATCTGACAAGAAGCACATATGATTCTACTAAGGCGATTTGTGCTCTTTCACAATCTACAGACCCAGAAACACAAAACTGTCTTATTCCTCTACAAAACACTGGCCCAGGTTAAATTAATATTTATGGTTTATATTTTAAGATTAATGAAGAGATATATCTCAGAAAATATATAATTAAGGAAGAACCCACTCGACTAATTTCTGCAGATTTTCTGGAGGACACAGTTAAAACAATTCACTTATCTGGCTGGGGACATTACCCAAACAGTTCCTCCAAACCAGTTGCAAATTTCACTGTTTGTTAATTTTACTAGACACACTCCAATATCGAGCGATACATGAATTCAAACTATTTTGGCAGTAACTGCGCAGGTACATTGTCCTGTCAGTTTCTCCCCCACACCATGTGCTTCCTTAGTCTGTTCCTTTCCCTCTTAAAACCACTGTTGTTTTGATTTTTTTCCCTAAAGTTCCAAAATAATGCAACAGCATACAAAGCAGAAATTGCTGCTCCTGGAATTCGAGGAAATCACCTTCAACACCTAAAATGCCTTAAAAAAGCAGCAGCTGTTAGAGCCAGAAATTCTTCCCGCCCAGACTTCTGAAAATCCAAATAAACTACTTCCACTGGTTGTCCGTGGTCTATGCTGCAAGAAATAACTCCGAATTCCGAAGTTTGTCAGGCATGATTTCTGTGTCAGAAATGCACTGTGATTCGTGCAATTTCGCTGTTCATTTCTAAGTTCCCAATATCATTTCTTATATAATGGAATCTAAATGTTTCCCTACATATGTCAAATTGGTCTGCAGTCCTCCACATTATCTCTTCCTCCCTGTGTACATGGATGGATCATGTTTACTACCTTTCAGTTATCTACAAGGGCTTATGGTCTTTGCAGGTTCTATAGTACAATAAAACACAATCACTGACAGTTCAATTAATATGCTGTTTTATTTCTGACATTTTTATATGAAGTATATCTGGCCCATCAGACTTAACAATGATCAATCTAGCGCCATTTTCAAGTACTGCCTTGTTACTGATATGAATTGGTTTCATGTCTTTAGTTCCACAAGTCCCAGGTGATTACTTGCTTCACACGGAGATTTCCTGACGCTTTCTCCATGAAGACAGATGCAAAATAGCTGTTTAGTTTCTCTGCCATTTCCTTGTTCCCCACAATAAATTCTCCTATACCTCACAAATTTCCACCTTGGCCTTACTTTCGTTTTCTTTGGTACATGGATCGTAGATTTGAGCAGCCTTTGTGTTTCCTGCTTGTTTGTATTCAGGTGCTTTTTAATTTCCTAACACTCTCTTCATCCTTATTTCCAGAAAAGTAAATCTCTCAGAATGTTTAGATTTGCATAAAATCTGGAATTCTTCTGAAGCTGCTTCATTAGATTTAACGCAATCATTAATTTCTTACCTAAACCTTCAATGAGTCCGCTTCCCTTTCTTTGATGTTTGTAACTTAGTGATATATACATATTTTTCAGACTTTACACTGAAAACCATTGTTTGTCTCACACTAAATGTCATTTGTATTTTTCCAATTCACTTGGCCCTCTAGCCTTCGGGTTTCCATGATATTTGAGTGTAATGTTCAAACATTCTATGTTGCCGTGTAACATGCAGCATATTAATGTCACCATTGCCCAACAGCTTCCTCAGAGCACGGATAGTAATTAGACCTTCTTACCACGCAACACCACGCCTGAAATAACCTGCTCTCTACTTTGGTTCACAACATACTCTTCAGCCTACCTCATATACACTTATGAAATGTATTTTTCACAGCATTAGTAATCATTTAGTTAACGCAGTTTCGATGCAATTTTGGATCATCCAGTATTACTGCACACCCACGATATTTTCATATCTTATTTTCAGAGAATCGGATGATCAACAGTTTTGGTTTAGATATGTAAGGTACCAATGTTTGTTCCTCCTTGTTGTTTTCAAGATCCATACAAACATATTCAGAAGAAGCTGAGGGATGTACTCTGTGATGTTATTAATGATAGACGTGGACAAGACATGGGGAAAGCCCACCCCGATGGTGAGATGATCTTAAGAAATGCCCATCAATTCAGGACAACATCAATAACCTTCCCCGCTCTGCAAAGACAAATGTCTCCCTATTCTCTCTACTTCCTCACACTCTCTGTATATCTGTTACAGCACCTACCCCCGAACAAGGCTCTTGCTCCGCCAGTCACACTGTTGCATGCAACACTCTCTTTCCTTCACTTTCTCTGTCACTGAATGCAAATCGAGATTGAATTTATTGTTTTGCCAACGTTGAACCAGTGAGACAATTTGATGCTGGGGATATAAAGATGCAAACATTTTCAAAATTTGGAAGAGAGCAGATGCCATCGAGACGGAAGAAGCCTGGGGATCAACCATCTTGCTCCGCAAGAAATTAGGAAATCCTCACTATCATAGATAATTTTTCATATGAAACATATTCACAGTAAACAAAAATACGACGACACAGGAAATTCAGCAGATGGTAGAGTAACATCACAGAGGACGGCAGTCGCTGTGTGGTTTTGAAATCAAGTTGATGTAATCTTCATGAGTGTCTAATTGAAACAGCATATTGTTATACAGTTGGGGGCAGTTGTGTGGTGATGGGGTGGGGGGTGTTGCTTAAAGCTGTAAATAGTTGTGGAATAATGTGAAATGGCTGAGGAGATGAAAAATTACTTCGTGTCAGCCTTCACGGTTGAAAACATGAGTAATATCCCAAAAATTGAAAAGACTTAGTGGACATACTTGAGTAAGGTGGCCATCACCTAGAAGAAGGTGCTGTAAAAACGGAATGGTCTGAAGGTAAGATAAATCAACTGGACCAGATGGACTCCACTCCAGATTTCTAAGGCAGATAGCCGATGAGACAGTGGAGGCGTTGGTGGTGAACTGTCAGGAATCTCTCGAATCAGGGAGATTCCCAGTGGACTGGAAAATCGCTAACGTGATACCGCTGTTTAAAAAGGGAGTAAAGCAAAAAACGGAAAATATCAGATTGTCTAATCTAAACTTGGCTCTGGGTAAGATCCTGGAATGCATTGTGAAGGATGAGATTTCTGAATAGTTGGATGTGGATGGAAAAGTAGGACAAAGTTAGCATGGTTTCATCGAGGGGAGGTCATGCCTGGAAAATCTGCTAGAAAACCTTGAGGACGTAACGAGCAGCACAGAACAAGGAGAGCCAATGGCTGTCATCCACCTGAACTTCCAGAAGGTCTTTGACAATGGCTACTGAGTAAGGCAAGGGCCCATTGTATTAGAGGCAATATGCTAGCATGGATAGAAGTTTGGCTGTCTGGCAGGAAGCAGAGAGCGTCGATAAAAGTGTCCTTCTCAGGATGACAGCAAGTGACAAGTGGTATTCCATAAGGCTCAGTGTCGGGACCACAACGTTTCACTTTATGCATTCACGATCAAGATGAAGGAACTGAAGGCATTGTGGTTAAGTTTGAAGGTGATACAAAGATAGGTATAAGGACAGGTAACGTCGAAGAGGCATGGAGGCTCAAAAAGGATGCAGATAGGTTTGATAATGGGCAAAGAAGTGGCAGATGGAGTACAAACTGGGAAATTGTGGGAACATGCACTTTGGTAGGAAGAATAAAAACATGGACTACCGAGAAGATTCAGATGTCTGAAGTGCAAAGAGACTTAGGAATCCAACTCCAGAGGTCTCTCAATGTGCACTTGCAAGTTAAGTCAGTAGTTAGGAATGCAAATGCAGTGATGGAATTTAGTTTGAAAGGATTTGAATGTAAAAACAGTGATGTACTTCTAAGGCTCTATCAGGCTCTGGTCAGACCACATGTGGAGTATTATACGCTATTTTGAGCCCCATGTCTCAGGAAGGATGTGCTGACCTTGGAATGGGTTCACAGCAGGTACACGAGAATGGTTCTAGCAATGAAAAGCTTAACATATGAGAAGGTTTGAAGACTTTAGGTCTGCTCTTGATGGAGTTCAGAGGGATGTGGGTGGATCTAATTGAAACATACAGGATACTGAATGGCATGCACCGTGTGGATGTTGAGAAGGCTTTCATTGCTAGGAGACTCTAGGACCCAAGGATACAACCTTAGAGCACAGGGAAATCCTTTTAGTAAGGAGGTAAGGGGAAATGTCTTCAGCCAGAGAGTGGACACCCTATGGAATTCATTTTCACAGAAGGCAGTGGAGGTCAGGTCATTGTGTAGATTTAAGATAGAGATAGTTTGCTTCTGGAGTATCAAAGGGATCAAGGGTTACAGGGAGAAAGCAGGAGAATGGGGTTGAGAAACTTGTCAGCGTAATTGGATGGCAGATCAGACTCGATGGGCTCAATGGTCTCATTTCTGTTCCTATGTTCGATGATCTTATGGTCGTAAGCTGCAGTCCGATGCTCCCGTTCTCTTACTTTGTCCCTCCAGACAGCAAAGTGTGAGATTAAAAAAATCCTGAGTCATCTTTAACAAATGTGGAGGATTCCTATTGAGGATTCATGAGAATCGCTCCACTGCTTGAAGGAAAGGAAATTCTGCCAAATCGAACTGTTCCGGGAAGAAGTTTCATACCAGCAGCTTGTTTGAGTAGAATCACGTCGGAGACAGAATAGCAATTGGGAGACGTTATCTCTTTTCCATTTGATATGAGTAAAAATACTATGAAACTCTGAAATCAATTCATTATTCTTTATCGTCTTCAGACATGTGCGTTGGTGTATGTGTCTGTATGTGTGTGACTCTGTGTCTCACATTTTTCGAGAAAATGACCGAGGTTACACTTCACATTTGTTATAACCAGTGGAGAAGTGGGGCTGGAAAATGAAAGAGTGACCCTCCAACATTGGTTGGAACAGGAATGAGCAATTCTCACGGGGCTGTTCAAATGGGAATTCTCTTCCCCAGAAGTTTATTCCCAAGATGCAGCTCAACACTCCTACTTCCAGCGTAATTAAACATGGCCCATAAATGTTGGCCTATCAACAACACCACATTCCATGAATAAATAAAAAATGATGAACTGCAGCAGAATTAATTGGATGGGAACAAAACTGTTAGACAAATGCCTGGTGCGTTCCAGAATTGTGCTGCCTGTGTAGTTTAACTTTGTGCAGTTCCCTAGCATTGTGACTGGGTGCTTGCATTTATTCAAAGTTGGGTTTGTTCAACATTTAACAGACATGGAGGAAAATTGTGGACAGACAGAAAAATGCTGCGGAGACCACACTCAGATCATACTGTCTGGTAGAGCAATGACAAAGTGTCTAATGACCCACTCCTGCTCCTCAGTCCGATGTTCCTAGGTTCTATTCAGTTCTTAAAACCACCTGAACAGGGGCAGATAGAGACCATTTGCTCCAAATAGCTGGTCCGCAATGTTACAGGATGTGATTCAGTCCCTCAACACTGTGTGATTTGATGTGGATTGAAGCATGTGAGGGGAAATCCAGACCGGATACAGAAGTGTCTTCGCACCTCTTTACAGAGTGTCTCCTCGCTGAGCTGGTGTTTCATTTGTTGGTCATGTTGTAGTCCTAGATTCACTTTGAATATCGGACCCATATCTCGCCCACAGATGGCTCACCAGAAACCTTTCTCTCACTGTCCTCAACATTCAGTAAGAGCGCTTCTAGGTCAATTGCAACCATCCATTTTCCAATGACAGAATGAGAGCATAAGAAACAGGAGTAGGTAATACGGATGCTCAAGCCATTGTATGCGATCATGGCTGATCTACCGTTGGCATTATCTCCTCTTTAATGCCCACTTCTTCCCACCCTCTGCTCTCTGACAGGTCAAATATCCATCTTTCTCATCTTTAAATACTTGCAGTGATCTAACTCCCCTACGTTTCTACACCTGAAAATTTCTGACATTCACTACCCTCTATAAGAAGAAAACATTCTCCACACAGATACCATCACGTATTAACATTAACAATAGTGGTTAACTGACCTGTTCAGTTAAGAGGGATTTATCCCGGTATCAAGGCAGGATGTGGCTGAAGATTTTATCCTCAGAGGTACTTAAATTCCCAGAATCATACACCCCGACTAAAATAAAAAAATACAAGCCATGGAATTTATCATCTTCTCAGTGTCTGTGTACAACATAACGCGTGATTGTCCATCACCATCAAGTTTCAGTGCAATTGCCTCTTTTTCTCTGACAGTGCTACAGATTGACCTTCACTCACTCCTCTTTTACGACCAGCCCACTGATTATTCTGGTGAAAATTCTTTACACTTTCTCTATTGCAATCAGATCATTCGTTTTAAAGGATAACAAATATGTCCATAATACCCCAAATACAGCCTCTATAACACTCTCAGCGATGATCACAATAATTCCTTTCCCTCACTTAATGGTCGCCGTATCTTTATTATGATGTAAAAACCCATTCCTTAGTTATGTACTGCCATCGATGTCAAATTTAAATTTTCCTTACCTCTGTATGTCAGCATCAGTAAAGCCAGCACCAGAGGTGCCTGTAGAGATGAACATCACTCTTGGGGAGAGACTCAGTCAGAAAGATTGCACTTGAAATAGGGAATGGTCACTTACCTGAATGGAAATGAAGTGTAGGAATAAGGAAAACAGACAGAGGAAGGGAGCTAACTTTACTTTTGTTCTTCCCTCATGTGAGGTGTGCAGTCCTGACAATGCCAGCATGTTATATGGATCTTGAACTGAGTGGCTGGTTCAGCTGTTCCACAGGACCATAAAGAGTAAAACACATTGCGGTGGGTTTTCACAGACTTGACTGGGGAGGTATAACCCATTGACTTTTCTGAAGGACATGAAGCAAGCAGCTGGGCTTTTTCAAAATCACAAATAACGATAGTTTCACTTCAATTACATCAATTTCCTTCATGAGATATCAACAGATTATTATTCCGTGCCACCAGATTATGTGTAAATGATTTAAGCAGCATGCAGTATTGCCTGTCTGACAGGTTCTGTGCAGTGAACAAGTTAAACTTACTCAAGATCAATTATTCCGCAACTAACATGTGGTTAGAAGGGACTTAATAACGTGTGTCCAGATTTAACAAAGGCACAATTGATGGTTTATTCAGAAGATGCACTGACGCTGACGAGAAGATGAGGATATCATGAAGGTGGTATTGGACAGGATTAGTCAGTGGGGAGAATATAGAAATGTAGATCTGTGCAGGGCTAGAAGGATTAAGGAGTTTAAGAATAGCCTGTTTCATCTTCACATATTGGTGAGCAATTTCTCATGAGTAATTTGCTCGTTATAATTTGTGAGGAATTGACTATATCATTGGAGATGAAAATATTGACGTCCAGCTTTCTAAATTTTACATAATGCGAGCCGCAATTCAGCCTAACCTGGCTTTATGAACAAATGGAATGAGTTACCAGGAACACCAACTATAGCGAGAATAGGACAGTAAACAGCTTGAATAACCATCAATACATCATAGGTTCGCAAAACAAATGAGATACAAGGTTGAGAAAGCCAGTAAACTCCAATCCATTGTTGGAATATAATATTCTCAGATTCTGATCCATTGTTGGAACATTTCAGCCTAATGTTCTCAGATTCTGATCTTTCCTCCCCTCTCTCTGGGTCTTCTGATCCCTGTTAGTGCTGTCGGTGATGCTCCCGCTGATACTATGGGATAACACATTGAACCGAGATCCTAATTGATAGAAGAGAAAAGCCTTGCAGTGACACATTTAGGATCAACTGAGACTGACATAAATCGCAGTCGCTGCACAAATGTCTCCAGTTAACCCATTTCAATTCAATACATTTTTACTAAAATTTTAAAAAAATGATTAAACTTTACACATTCTGGATGGGATATGTGGGGAGACTGAAGGAACAAACGTTTGGGCTGATAGATCAATCATGTGTAAGCATTCAATCTGCCTTGGATATGGGAGCAATGCCAGAGGTTTATCAGAACATAAGCATGCTTCTCTGTTTATAAATTGAAACTATGTTCTTTAACTCCTGATCAGGCACTGCAATATCAGTAAAACGTTGAGAAAAGTTTTATCGTCCATGATCTGAGAAGAAAATGTCCCTAAGACTACATGCAGTTATAACAGACAACGATATGGTTATGTTAACAGAGAATTGTACCGAAGACATAATGGAGACTGCAGCTGTTTTATAATTCAGTGTAGGTAAAGCATGGTGGTGGAAAAGGCACAGTAAGTCAGGCAACATCCGAGGAGCAAGAAAGTAGACGTTTCAGCTGGACCCTTCTTCAGGACTGGCGAGGGGAAAGGGGGCTAAGAGAAAATGGATAATGGGGTAAGACTGGGGGAAACATAAGTAATACGTGAGCGAAGGTAGGAGGTGATACTGATAGATCGGTGAGGAGTGTGGAACGGAGTGGTGGGAAGGAAGGTGGACATTAGGTCTCCTCAGGAGGGCAGATGTGAGTCCGGGCGCTGCATCTGAGATCTGGGTTGGCGAGGGGAGATTTGTAAATCAGTGAATCCAATGTTCATGCCGTGTGTTTGTTGGGTTCCGAGGCAGAAGATGAGGTGTTACTGGTAACATCCTGGTAAATCTCTTCTCAACCATCTCCAGCTTAATAATCTCTTTCCTTTAACAGAACTGCACACAGTACTTCAGAAAAGGCATTATCAATATTCTGCACAATCTCAGCATGTCTTCCCAACTTCTAACCTCAAAGGTATGACCAATGAAGTAACCTTAAACACCCTGCGCCAAAAACTTCAATGAATTATGCCTGTCCCCCTGGGTCCTTCTTTTCTACATAACTACCAAAGCCCAGCATTAATTGTGTAAGCCCTCCCCTTGTTTGGTTTATCAAAATGCAATGCCTCACATGCATCCATGTTAAACCCCATCTGCCACACCTCAGCTCAGTGAATGATATTACTGCTCCCATCACACTCCCCCTTTGGATTAAAACGACAATCCCCTCTCCAGAAGGCCTCCGGACACCAGTCTTAAGTTTCCTATAGACCCAGAGCTTGGTTTGCCTTGCGCAGTTAGAGGGAGGAGTCGGTAAGGAGAAGCTGGCAAGGAGGCAGTTGCCTTATATCAATTAATGATTTTAGGAAGAGGGGAGCCACACGCTAGAGATTTGAAATAGTGACCGGTGTTTTGGGCCCAGAATTGTGCTCGTTCCTCGTTTCTAGTGTTCAGTATTGATATCTACTCGAGATCCTTCATAGTGCAGAGTATGTTTGCAGGATTTCTTTCCCTAATATAGCAGACTGCTGGTAATAGCTACTTAAACCAGAAATTATAGCCAAGTAATTGAAGATGTTCATTGGTTGTCTCAATGGCACAGCGAATGCACTCAAAATCCTTTAGTTGAGGGTAATAACTTGTTTTATTTTTCAATTATAAATGTCCACTGTATAATTTGGTAATGTTAACCAGAATTTAATAAATCCATACACTTTAAATATGACTCGAAATCTGGGCGTGATTTAGGCCTTGTTTAATGGATGGTGTCCACGTGTGTGAGCCAGGGCTCTTGATTCGATTCCAGTCCATGAATGTCTGATAGCGGCCCTATCTCTGGAGAAGGTGGAGTGGATTCATGTTCTGTAGAAGTGTGTCACAGCGTGTTACAACAGGCGGATGAACAAACACACAGGAGCATCATGTTGCAGCTTTAGGAGCTAATGCTGAATGACGGTAGTGTCCCTGTAACTGCGCCGAAAATTGTAGTTCCAAATCTCACAGAGCTGTTTCATAATATATCTGAACAAGTTGATTAAACTTATTTGGAATCGTGCCTTGCTGGAGAAGGAAGAGGTACGACGACTGAATTTGAGAATTTAGACCCAGGATGACTGAAAGCATAGCCAATCAATTATGAAGGGCATGGATAGTTTGAGTGGTCAAGGTTCCTTCTCCCCAAGGTAAAACCAGTAGGCATAGGTTTAAGATGTGAAGAGAAATACTTGAAAGACAATAAAGAGCAACTTTGTTTTTTGCTGCAGAGGATGGTGCTTCTATGGAATAAGCTGCCAGAGAAACTGGTGGAGGCTGGAACAATTACAGCATTTAAAGGGCAGCTGGGTGGCTTTATGATTATTGGGACATGGGCCAAATGCTGACAAATGGGAGCGGATTAATTTCAAATATTTGGATAGCAGGAGCGAGTTAAGAGTCTGTTTCCCTGTTGTACATCTCTATGAATCATTGATTTAATAACTGAAGGTCTCTTTGTAATCTTCAGTGGTTCTTCATTATACAAACACTATACACTGTACACCCAAACTCGAAGTTATCCACAAATTTGCGAAATATGCCTTCTACAACTCGTATCTAAATAATTTATATAAATGACAAACAAAAGTGTACCCAACAATGTTGCCTCTCGATCATCGCTGCCAACAGGCTTCCAGTTCACAAAACAACCATCCACCACCACCCTGTCTCCTGCCATTACACAGATATACACAGAAACACACACGCAATCACACACGCATATAGAGACACCGATGCAACCATGTCTTTAAGACAAAGGTTAGATTAAAACAACGATCAAGAGTTGCAGTGAGAAGGCGGGAAAATTGTGTTGAGAAACACACCAGACAGGATCAAACTGCAAAATAGATCTTTTGGGCCAAATGGCCTAAGTCCAATTTCCAATGCTCTGTGGCCTTAAGGTGTCAGGATTATTTTCCAAGGGTACAGGAGAAGCTAAGTTTGATAAATACTTGACTGAACAGTCAATAGGACTGTGGGATACGTTTGAGGGGCTGAATGGTATATGCTTGTTCGTATTTGCTTTGTTTCTGAAAAGAGGAGGTGACTTGCTGTGAGGTTAAAACAGTTTAAAATGAAAGGGGTCTCCCATTTCCATTTGAGATAGCGTTATTCCTTTCTCCTTTGGATTGTGTGATCTGTGACGTTCTCAGACCCGGGGACAGTCAAGTCTCCCGGGGATCTTCAAGGCTGACCTTGACTGACCTTTGATGTACAGGGGAGGGAATGTTTATTGGGAGAAGACAGGAGAGGGGGTGGTCAGCTACAGTCAGACCAGCCGTGATGTTTCTAAATTAAGCAACAGGCTGGAGGGTCCGAATGGCCAACTGCTGCTCCTAACTCACACGTTGTTCTGTCAATTTACCCTCAAGACTGTGACAGAGGGAGAAAATGATTCCATTCAGCTAGTCAGCATCGTGACAACGCAGCAGGAGAAGGCCATTATGCCCATCCATGGAGTTAGAAAAGAATAGAATGAAGGACTCAAGTCATTTCAGTAAATTATACAGAATAGGAGGACGCCATATAACCATCCCAGGCTGTTATGCAGGAGCAGGGGCACCCTGGATAGCTGTCAGGAAATACAGAGTAGAGATCATTATGCATTTTGTGTTTGGAAAGCTGTAACTGGTAGAATACTTCAAGGATCTATGTGAGGTCATCAAAAATTTAAATCCAAATAAATAAATTGGATGAAGGGGATGGAGCTCAGTTTGCTCATGGACCAGGATAGTCATTCAATAAGATGTTAAATGGAGACAGAGCGTCTGAAATGGGACACAGACAGCCGGAGGGCGGAGCGTCTGCGATGAGATTCAGACAGGGGAGGGGCAGAGCGTCGACAATGGGATACAGACCTGGTGAGGGCAGAGCGTCTGCAATGGGACACAGCCGAGGAGGGCAGAGCATCTGCAATGGGATAGAGACAGTGTGCGGGCAGAGAGTCTGCAATGGGTTACAGTCAGAGGAGGGCAGAACATCTGAAATGAGATACAGACAGGGGAGAGCAGAGCGCCTGCAATTAAATACAGAGAGGGGAAGGGCAGGGCGTCTGCAATGGGATACAGGCAGAGGAAGACAGAGCATCTGCAATGGAATACAGACGGGGGAGGGCCATGCGTCTGCAATGGGATGCAGACAAGTGGAGGACAGGGCATCTGCCGTGGGAGAGCGTCTGCAATGAGATATAGACATTGGAGGGCATAGGGTCTGCAATAGAGACAGGCAGTTGAGGGCAGAGCGTCTGCAATTGGATATAGATGTTGGAGGGCATAGTGTCTACAATGGGAGACAGACAGGGGAGGGCAGAGCGTCTGCAATGGAATACAGGCATTGGAGAGCACAGCGTCTGCAATGAGAGACAGACAGGGGATGGCAGACAGTCTGCAATGGGATACAGACGGGGGAGGGCAGAGAGTCTGCAATGGGATACAGACAGGAGGAGGGCAGAGCATCTGCATGAGGATACAGACGGGGGAGTCCAGCGCATCTGCAATGGCATACAGTCAGAAAACGGCTGTGAGCAAACCTTCAGTAAAAAAGAATCAGTGCAATGGAGGCGATGGGAACTTTTTGTTTCGTGGAAAAGACAAAACAGCAGAATATTATTTAAATGCAGGGAGATTGCAGAAGTCAGTGATACAGGGGGATTTGCTTGTCTTCGTACATGAATCACATCAAATTACTCTGAATATGTTGCAAGTGATTTGGAAGAGAAATGGAATGATTCTGTTTCGTGCAAGGGGTGTTGGGTATGATCTAAGCCATGTTTTTTTGCATCAGTGCAGGGCAGTGCTGAGATCACATCTGATGTACTATGTGTAGTTATGATAGCCTAAACTGAAAAATAAAAGGTTTAGAAATGTTTCAAAGATGTTGCCCTTAACTCGTTCTTGGGATGAAGGCATTCCGTTATGAAGAATTAACAGTTCAGCCTGCGAATGAGAGATGTTTTATTGACCATATAAGACCTTGAGAAGAGTGTATTTGGTGAATAACGGATGGTTATTTCTTCTTGTGTGGGAGAATAACACTGGGGAAGTAATTTAAGAATTCGATATGTTCAAAGGAAAGGTCATTGGACCGAAAAATTGAAGTCTAATTTCTCTTCATATACGCTGTCAGACAGGCCGAGCTTTTCCAGCAATTTCTGTATTTGTTAAAGTATAAAACATTCTCATCTTAGCACAGGTATTATGAAGAAACGAAACGCTTATTTTTACATTATGCAGGCACATACTAGCACATATTCAAAACAAGTAGGGTCATTTAATGTTAATGAATTGATTATGTGTACGACAGCAGCAACAATGCTGGAATCGAGAATGTGATGGAGTCATATAGTTCGGACAATTTTCAAGGAAAGCTCACACAGCCCAGTTTAGGGTCTGATAATGTTAATGATTTAACTTACAGATGGAAAAATGTAGCCTATCTGTGAAAGAACAGTCTATTGCTCCCTTTCTGTTTCCTGTCTCTCAACACAGCAATGTGTTGGAGTGAAATTGAAAGCCTAGTCGTCTTTCCCACTCACAGAGAATTCCTGATGAGGATTCGTTAGAATTTCCCAATTCCTTGAAGCAATGCAATTCAACCAAATCCAACTGTTTCAGGAAGAAATCCCATTGTCAGAAGGTTGTACGAGCAGAATAACTTCAGAAGGAATTATTCAGGCTCGATAGTGTGGGGAACAGGCAAGAGATTCTGTGGCTGCAAATAGGAATCCAGGATGGTGTAAAGCCTCCTACGTGTCAGGGCCCAGGATGTCTCGGAGCGGCTGCAGAACGTTCTCACCAGGTCAGGGAGCAGCCAGAAGTCTTTGTGCACATGAGTAGAAATGACATGTGTAGAAATAGTGATGAGACCCTGCAGAGTGATTATATAGAGCTAGGAAAAAGGGTAGAAGACTGGACCACGACAGTGGGTAATACCTGGTTTACTTTCAGGGCTCTGTGCTAGTGAGGGTAAGAACCGAAGGATATGGCACATGAATGTGTGGCGACAGAATTGGTGCAGGGGGCAGAGATTTTTGGGTCACTGGGATCTTTGTTGGGGCAGAGGTGACCTGTTCAGGAATGGCGGGTTGTACTTGAACTGGGAGGCGACCAATATCCTGGCCGATAGGTTTGCTAGTGCTGCAAGGGCGGATTTCAACTCGATTGGCAGGGGTTGGGGAGGGGTGGGATCCTCAACAGCAAGGAGGCAAGTGCGAGGCTGGAAGGAGATACAGTAATCAGAAACAGTAAAGTGAACAGACAGGTCAGGCTGGAACACGATAGGGAGCAAGGAATGCCTGTTGGATTAAATTGCAATTGTTTCAATGCGACATGGCTGACAGATAAGACCGATGAACCCAGGGCGTGGATATGCACGTGGAACTGAGATATTAAAGCTATTACAGAAACATGGCTAAGGTAAGGACAAGATTGGCAGCCTAATGTACCAGGGTAAAGTTGCTTTATGCGGGACAGAGGTGGAGGAAGGAGGGGAGGGCGAGTTTCATTTTTGATTAAGGCGAGTATCACAGTAGTAATCAGAGATAAAATAACTGAAGGAACATCCAGTGAGGATTTGTGAGGGAGCTTAGAAATAAGAAGGGAATGGTGATATTATTTGTGTTTTTCCATAAGCCCCCAAATAGTAAACGAGAAATTAGCGGAACAAAAATATGTAGAGCGATTGGGGAGACTTGAAGGGCCAATGGGATGGCATTAGTAGGAGATTTTAATTTTCCAAACATAGTCTGGGAATGCTATAGAATTAAGGACTGAGACGGGGTGCATCTATTAAGTATGTTCAGAAAAGTTTCCTCAAGCAGTATGTAGAGGGTGCAACTAGGGAAGTGTCAAGACTTGACCTATTCTCAGAACGAGGGCAGGACAGGTGACTGTAGTGACAATGAGGGAGCACTCGGGGATTAGTGACCATAGTTATATTAATTTTTAAAAAGTTATGAAAAAGAACAAAACAGGTCCAGGTGTTCAAGTTCTAAACTGAGACAAGGCAAATTTTGATGGAATTAGACAGGAGCTTGTAGGGATTGGTTGGAGGAGTTTGTTTACAGGCGAAGGGATCTCCTGCAAGTGGGAGGCCTTTAAAAGTGAAACGTCTAGGGTTCAAGATCTATATGTTCCTGTGAGGGTAAAGGGCAAGGTTCGCAGGAAGAGGGAAGCATGGATGTCAGGAGGTCTTGAGGCTTCGACCAGCAAAAAGGAGGCGTGGCTCAGGTCCAGGCAACTGGGATCAAGGGAATCCCTGGAGGTATACAGGGGATACAGTAATATGCTGAAGAAGGATATCAGGAGGGCGAAAAGGGTGCACAAGATAGCTTTGGCTGAGAAGATTATGGTGAATCCAAAAAGGTTCATTACGTATATTAAAGTGAAAGGAATAACTAAATGAGAATATGACCCCACAAGGTCCAAAGTGGACATGCATGTCTAGAACCATAGGAGATGTGTGAGATTCTCAATGAATATTTCTCTTCTGCCTTAACCGTGGAGAAATATATGAAGATTTGGGAGGTGAACAAAAGTCGTAGTTTTATCTTGGGATGAGTCAATATCACAGGAGAAGACGTGTTGGATGCATTAGAATGTATGAAGGTTGATAAATCTCTTGCTCCTAAACAGATGCATCCAAGAACACTGCAAGAAGCTACAGAAGAAACTACAGGGAGCCCGGTTGAGATTTTTGTATCATCGGTAGCTACAGTTTAGGTTCCAGAACATTGGAGATTAGCAAATGTTGTGCCATTATTCAAGAAGTGAAGCAAAGAAAAATATGGAATCCAAAGACTAGGAAACCTAACATCTGTGGTAGCTAGGTAACTTGAGAAGTCTCTGAGGGATGAGATATACATACATTTGGAAAGATAAGGTTTGTTTAGACATAATATTTTTGACAGATTCCCTACAGTATGGAAACAGACTATTTGGCCCAACAAGACCACACCTATATTTACCACTGACGAATGCACATAACACTATGGGTAACTTAGCATGGCCAATTCACCTGTGCTTTCCATCTTTGGATGTGGAAGGAAAATGGAGCACCCAGAGGAAACACATACAAACACAGTGAGAATGTGCAAACTCCACACAGAGAGTCAACCGAAGCTGGAACCAAACCCGGATCCATGGCACTATGAGGCAGCAGTACTAGCCACTGAATCACATTGCCAACCTTGCTTTTTTCGATACAGTTCAATGACACAGGTACAAACTCTATTCTGCCCTTCAACCATGATACACGTTCCAATATCACATACCATGGATAGTTTATTATCCATGGAAAATGTCATCTTATTGTTATTTATTAGTTTGTTATTATTAATTTTAATAATTATTATTAATGGTTGTTTTTAGACTTGAAAGATTGCATGGCTTTGTGAGTGGGAGATCATGCCTCTCAAATTTGTTTGAGGTCATTGATGAAATGACCAGTAATGTTGATGAGGGTAGGGTGGTAGACATATTCTGTATAGTTTTCAGTAAGGCCTTTGACAAGGTTACCATTGATAGGCAGGTCTGGAAGATTAGAGTCGCATGGAATCCAGAGGGAGCTGGCAAATTCGACACACAATTGGCTTCATGATTGTAAGCAATGAGTACTAGTGGAAGGATGCTCTCGGACTGGAGGCCTGTGACACATGAAGTGCCTCAGGGGTCAGTGCTGGGCCCATTGTTGTTTGTTATCTGTCACAATGATGTTCTTGCGAAGGTATAAGGCATGATTAGGAAACTTGAAGATGACACTGAAATAGGTGGTATCACGCACAGTGAGGAAGTATATCAGATATTGCAGCAGGATCTTGATCAAACTGGAGAAGTGGGCCAATGAATATTTTGGCAACGTTAGATCAAGGTAGGAGTTTCGTGGTGATTGGTAGGACCTTAAGGAGTGTAGTTGAGCAGAGGGAAAATGGAGTTTAGGTCCACCGTTCTATGAAAGTGGGATCATATTTAGACATGGTAATGAAGAAGGTTTTACCACACAAGCAAGCATCGGTCAGGACATGGAGGCGAGCCGTTGGGAAGTAATGTTGAAGTTATTCAGGAAGTTGGTGAGGCTGCACTTGTAGTGCTGTGTCAGTTTTAGTCACATTGCGATCAGGAAGATGTTTTTAATTTGGAATGTGTGCAGATGGAATTTACAAAAATGTTGCCAGAACTCAATAGTATGAATTATAGGGAGAGGTTGGACAAGTGAGGCCTTTTTTATTTCGAGAATAGAAGACTGAGAGGGATCTTATAGAAGTTTACATGGATAGGGTGAATGGAACCAGCCTTTTTATTCCTAGAGTTGGGGAATCGAGGAGGAGAGGGCATCATTTTAAGGTGAGAGGGGAAAGAATAAAAAGGAAACTGATTGGAACTGTTTCACACAGAGAGTGGTACACAAAACGAATGAGCTGCCAACGGAAGTGGTTGAAGCATTTATATTAACGATATTTAAGCGGCATTTGGGCAAGTACATGGACAGGAAAGGATGAGAATGCAATGCGCCAAGTGCTGGGAAATGAGGTTAATGTGGTTAGATATTTGAGTCAGAATGGACGTGTTTGGACAAAAGAGCCTCTCTGCCTCTCTCCATGCTGTAAGACTTGATGACTACAAATAAAACAGGAGAAACGGCGGTTCTCCCGCTCCTTGGATGCTGCCTGACCTGCTGCGCTTTTCCAGCAACTCATTTTCAGCTCTGATCTCCAGCATCTGCAGTCCTCACTTTCTCCCCTAAATAAATCTGCCTAACTTGTTCCGAACACTGACCCTGACACACTCTGAGAACTTTATCATTGGCCATATCACCAACCTAGTTATAATTATTTTTTGTGGCCAGAGGAGGAGTGGGGCTAGAACAGGGAGCAATAATCCAAAAAAAAGAAACACATGGAATTATCGACTCAATCAGCCAACGTCAGTGTCGAGGAGTTCGTTGGAGGGGATTCTCAGCGATAGGATTTACATCTATTTAGAAAGACAACGATTGATTAGGGGCAATCAATATGAATTTGTGTGATGGAATTCATGTTTAATTAATGTGATTGAGTATTATGCAGAGGTGTCAAAGAAGATTGAAGAAGACACTGTGGTGTACATTGTTTACACAGACTTCAGCAAGACATTTAATACGGTACCTCATCGTCGACAGATTACTTAGATTAGATTATATGTAATCTAGGAAAAGCTAGCCAATTGGATACAAAATTGGATTGAAGGTAGTGGATTATGTTCCAGAGTGAAGACCTGTGGCCAGCGGTGTGCTGAAAGAATCAGTGCTGAGCTCACTGCTTTTCATCACGGATATAAACAACTTTGATGTGATTATCGGTGGCATGTTTAGTAAGTTTACAGATAACATCACCAAAGTAGTACAGTGGACCGTGAAGAAGATTATCTCAGAATGTAACGGGGTCATTGAACATCAATGAGCCAAGGACTGGCAGATGGAGTTTACTTTAGATATTTGTGAGGTTTTGCATTTTGCTAAGTTAAAGTAGGGTAGTGCCCGGGAAATGTTGCTGAACAAGGAGATGTACGGGTGAAGATGCATAGTTCCTTGAAAGTTGAGTTTAGGTCGGTAGAGTGGTGAGGAACGTGGTTGGCATGCTTGCCTTAATCGGTCAGAACATTGAGTATAGGAGTTGAGATAACGTGCTGCGCTTGGACAGGACGCAGGTGAGGCCACTTTAAGAATACTGCGTACATGTCAGTTGACTCTGCTAAAGGGTGGATGTTATTAAGCTTGCAAGGCTTCAGAAAAGTTTTACAAGGATTTCCTGGAACCTGAGGGTTTGAGCTACAGGGAGATGATGAACAGGATGAGGCTTTTCCTCCTGGCCTGTCAGAGGCTGAATGGTGACATGACAGAGGTTTAAAAACTCCTGAGGGGCATGGACAGTCTGAATAGGCAAGATCTTTTACCCAGTGTAGGGGTGTCCAGAACTAGACTGCATAGGGTGAAGGTGACAGGGCAAAGACTTAGAAGGGACCTGAGGGGAAACTTTTTGATACAGAGGCTGGTGGGTGTACTGTCAGAGGAAGTGGTGAAAGCGGGTACAATTACACGTTTGTAATGTATGTGGATAGGTGCATAAATAGGAATGGTTCAGAGGGAGGTGGCAAGTGGGATTAAGCTGCTTGATTGGCAAGGACAATTTGGGCAAAATGATCTGATTACACTCTGTATGACTCTCTTATTCTCACAGCGATATGAGGAAAAATTCCAAAAGTGCCATTCGATTGGGAACTCTTTTCGCTAGAAGTTTGTGGTGCTTCTCTGATTACAAGTATTGACAGCTGAGTTAGTTAAAGATTTGACAGAGAAGTGAGTCACGGATAATGGGACACAGAGAGGAAGATGAGGCTGAGACCACAGTCTGATCAGCCACAATCTTAATGCCTGGTGGAGAAGGCTCAAATTCTCTAATGACCCACTCCTGCACCTCAGTCCCACGTTTCTGTGTTCCATTCAATCCCTCTAGCCTGTTAGACAGGAGTAGTTGGAGTCCACTTACTGTTATAACATAGTGCACAAAAACAGAGGAGACCATTTCGTCCATCGAGACTGTCCCACACGGTTTGGGAGATTTGGAAAATGTAATCGGAAGGCCCAGGCTGGATATGAAAGAGGTTGCTCATCTCTTTTTACAGAGCTTTCACTCTCTGTAAATTGTGCTTCATTTGTTGATCATGTTTGAGACCCAGATTCACTGTGAATACAACCCCCAAATCTCACCCAGCAATGGCTCATAAAATCCGCTGGTCTCCCTGATTGCAACATTCCATAAAAGCCATTCCAGGAAAATAACACCTACTAACTTTCCAATAACAGATTGGGAGAACATCAGAAACAGGGGAAGGACATTCACATCCGAAGCCTGCCTTGCCCTTCACTAAGATCAAGGCTGACCTGCTCCAAGTCTTAAATCTCCCTTAATGTTTAAGTTTTCCTGAGCACTTCCATCGAACACAGAACAAAGAACAATACTGATTTGGAGATGCCGGTGTTGGACTGGGGTGTACAAAGTTAAAAATCACACAAAACCAGGTTATAGTCAAGCAGATTTAATTAGAAGCACGCTAGATTTCGGAGTGTCGCTCCTTCATCAGGTGATAGTTAAGTGCTCAAGCCTAACACAGAATTTAGAGCAGAAATTTACAGTGTGATTTAACTGAAATTAAACTTTGAAAAATTGATTGTCTGTTAAGCCTTTAATCTGTTTGAATACCATGATAGTTTCACTTCTTTCATATGTAAATCACAAAACTTTGTTTTAAAAAATTGCATTCTCAGGTTAGCTGTTAATAATGGTGATAGCTAGACAATATGTTGAAAGTGGTGCACCCTGTGTTGTCTGTCTATGCCATGATGTTTATATTGATTCTAATCTAAAAAGTGAGATAACGGAGTTTTACATGAATTCATGCAGTTTTTGAGCTCAGAGTTCTACATGAATGCATGCAGATAGGACCTTCAGCCCTCGACGTTGTGCCGTTTGCCCTACTCTAAGATCAGACTAACCTACATGCTTCAGTTCACTTTGTTCCATTGCCTACCCTAGAGTCTCTTAAGTTTCCCTCAAGTATTTGACTCTACTACCACCGCTGGCAGTGCATTCCACACACCCAGCACTCTCTGTGTAAATAATCTACCTTTGATATCTCCCCTAAACCTTCCTCCAATTACCTTAAATTTATGCCACCTAGAGATAGACATTTCTGCCCTCGGAAAATGTTTCTGGCCAATCACTCTCTCTTTTTTCCAGGTATGGGGACGGCAAACACGAGGGGACACAACTTGAAAGTGAGGGGAGATAGGTATAAGACAGATGTTTGAGGCAGTTTCTTTATTCAGAGAGTAGTAAGGGTACGGAATGCTTTGCCTGCATCTGTCATAGATTCGCCATGTTTATGTGCATTTAAGACGTCGTTGGACAGGCAAATGGACGGACATGGAAGAATGTAGGTGGGATGGGTTTCAGCTGTGTGTGACAGGGCGGCACAACATCGAGCGCCTAAGGACCGTACCACGCTATAATGTTCTATGTTCTATGCCTCTCATCATCTTGTACACCTCTATCAAGTCACCTCTCATCTATTTTTTCCTCCAGTGAGAAAAGCCCTCGCTCCCTCATGGTTTCTTCATAAGACCTGCCCCCTGTCGAGGCAGCATCATGGTAAATCTCCTCTTTACCCTCTCTAAAGCTTTCTTATCCTTCCTATAATGAGGATACCAGAACTGAACACAATATTCCCTGCGCGGTCTGAGCAGGGCTCTATCGAGCTGCAGCATAACCTCGTGTCTCTTAAACTCAATCCCCCTGCAACTGATAGCCAAAACACCATGCGCCTCTTAACAACCCAATCAACTTGGATAGCAACTTTGAGGAGTCTGTGGGCACCGACCCCAAGAACCCTCTGTTCCTCCACACTACCAAGAATCTTCCGCCTAGGAACCCTCCAACCACAAGGGATGAATTCAGATTTCTCCAGCTTCCTCATTTCCCCTCCCCCCACCTTGTCTCAATCCCAACTCTCAAACTCAGCACCACCTTCCAGGCCTGCAATTTTCTTCCTGACCTCTCCGCCCCCACCCCTTCTCCAGCCTATCACCCTCACCTTAACCTCTTTCCACCTATTCCATTTCCAACGCCCCTCCCCCAAGTCCCTCCTCCCTACCTTTTATCTTGGTCTGCTTGGCATACTTTCCTCTTTCCTGAAGAAGGGCTCATGCCCGAAACGTATATTATCCTGATCTTTTCATGCTGCCTGACCTGCTGTGCTTTTCCAGCAATACATTTTTCAGCTCCTCAGTTTCTCTTCCTGGCTGAGAAAGCTCTTACATCTTCACACAGTCGCACAGTAACAGCTCCTCTCTCCAAAGAAGCAGTTGACAATGGAACATTACGTTTCTCTATATCTCAGCGATATAAGTATTGCTGATGGAGTTGATCACCACACTCAGAGACGAGAGATAGAGGGAACATAACTCACGGTAAGCAGGGACATCCCATAATAAATATGATATTCAGGAATGTGTGAAAAGGGGAAATGGTAGAATAACTTCCCATTCTGTTTTCCTTCCAGTCCATCATCAGCAATCTTTTTGCTTGCTTTTCCTCTCTCTCTCTCTCTCTCAATCTCTCTCTCTCTTTCTCTCTCACTTTCTCTCTCTTGCTGGACATTATCCATTCGACACAAACCTCCCGCTCACCCTTCCATCCATCCCTGATATAATAATATTATTTCTCAGTTGCATTCAGTTTTGATAGTTTCACTGAACTCGAAACGTTATTTGTGTTTTTTTTTCCGACAGACTGCCATACCTGCTGAGATTCTCCAACATTCTTTCAGACGGTGGAGAATTTTATTTCAGATCGCCAGCATCCACATTTGGTGTTGTTGTTGTTTCGCGGGATGCCAGAACTACTGGCAAGGGCAGTATTTGTTGTCCATCACAACTACCCTTGACCACGCGGCCATTTGTCATGGCAATATGGAGGCAACCATATTGTTGTGGATCTGAGGTGACACTTAGTTCAGACAGTGCAATAATGTTAGGTTTCTTTACCAGAGCTTATCAATTAAATAAGAAAAGAAATCCTGATGGTTTATGCTTGCCATGAGTGAAAGTAGGTTTCATTCCAATTTTTGATATTGGAACTTAAATTTAGTCATCGGCTGTGGTAGGATTTCTGACAATGCTTTTAGAGTCATGACTTGCGCCTCTGAATTACACAGTCAGTGTAATTATTACTCTGTTTAAGAGTCCCTGTTATGAAATAACTGTAGAGAAAAGAACACGTTTGTGGTCAAAATATTTGTAACTGGAGGAGAGGTCAGAAGAGAACTGGAGCCACAAAATCTGTCGTTAACGAAGGGGTACATGATGGCGAAGTCAGCAACAGAACTCAGGCAAGTCTGGAGATTGGGGATATTATGAAGGGGGGCGTCGGCAGGTTTGATGACAGAGAGAATATGGAGATATAAAACAGTTCACGGTAAAGAGGAGACTCAAGGTTCCGAACAGTCTTTTACCTTCTCAGATGTTTATGAGTAAGCAGTTTGGAAATGCATGAGAATGAAGTGGCGTTTGTGACTGAAAGTTTATGTTTTTGTTAAATATAATCAACCAGAATAGCAATAACATTCAGCATCATTCATAGAATTGATAGAGATAGACGTACCAGGCACACCAATGATAGCGAGGATGGGATAGTACCCAGCTTGAATAATCATCAGTACGGCTCGTATCCGCAACTGTAACCATGACCAATCCTGAGAAAGCCAGTAAAGACCCAGGATAAACTCCTGTCCATTGTTGGAACATTCCAGTGTAATGTTCTCAGATTCTGATCCATTGTTGGAACATTCCAGGCTAATGTTCTCAGATTAAAATCCATTGTTGGAACATTCTAATGTTCTCAGATTCTGATCTCTCTCTCTTTCTCTGCAGCTGCTGATCCCAATCTTGTTGAGGTTGACTCTGCACCGAATACTATGGCATAACAAGTTGAAAGAAGTCCCTAATTATGGAAGAGCGATATCCTCCAGTGACCCAGTTAGGACCAGGAAGACTGATATTAATCACAGTCACTGAACAAACAGCTGTAGTTAACCCATTTCAAGACAACTCTGATATATCACAATAATACTTGGTTGTGTGGGATTTTGATATCGATGATTATTGGGCTAATGGCACATCTCCAGTTGTAAACATCGAGGTAAAGGAGAGACATAATTCTTTCTCTTCACAAGCTCGATGATTCTGCTGTGTTTTGGCAATATAGGAATTGCTGGGCTCCCGAGGCCGTCTGTGTCTGATCACCAGGCCTGCTGCATCTTTTTGCTTTATTTATATATGTTTAACTTTGACTTTTGTCTGTCCAACATTAAATGGCTTAGGTGGGTTTAGGTATTTTTAAGAGACACCTACAGAGCCATAGACGATGTAAATACAGTCCATTCCTTATGTTCTTGCAGCCGCGGCCTTGTCCTGTGGAGTGATGGTCAAACTCTTGCAGAACCAGGATTCTTAGTTTTACCTTTCGCCAGTTATTGCTGGAGCCTCAGCAGGGTTGGAAGGCAGTAAATCTCTCCCGGGTGCTACACATTGTCTCTGAGATTTCTCTCTGAAGTGTCTTTTGATGTTCTTTCCTCCTGGATTGGAGAACTGCATGTCAGACAATCTGTTTCCTGCATTTGTTTTTTGACATTTGTGTGCTTATCCGATGATACCATATTGGAGCAGTTACTGTATAGTAGTTAAATAAACTATTATTCTGCTAAGTTTTCCAACAGAATTAAGTTTTGCAAGTTCCTCTTCCTTTTGTTGTCTTTTATCGACAGTCTTCGAATAAATTGTGTTTTGCTTAATGTCGAATATTTCGACAAAGTAAATTCTATCTCAAACACAGCACCTCCCATTTACCAGCGGAATGGGCCGAGCTGGAGGAGTGATAATCATGTCAGGAATTATATCGGATACCCAATCCACCTCTCAGATCCAGCCCGGACCCGTACAAGCCCAGATGAGGTACCTCCTCAACATAAAGCACTGCGTAGACCAGGCTAGTGTACTGCTCAGCAATCAGTTCAGGATCGAACACTGTTTAGAGCTCACATGTTCACTACTTCTGTGTCCAACAGTGCACTGATCAATAAACTTGGACTCGATGATCTGTTCAGCACAGGGCACTGTGCAGAACACACAAAGGCATTGTTCTATACACACGGACTGGATATCTGTGCAGCATGGGGAGCTGTGCAGTGAATAGCAGTGAATTTATCTTTTAATCTGGAGCAGTTACCTTCCCAGCATACGCAGCTGTGTGCACCAATCGCTGAATTGCTGAGTAACACTATGCCAGATCACTGCCCAGCGTGGGGAAACTTGTAGCTCATGCTGGAAGTGACAGGATGTGCAGCACCTCTCCATTTACAGCTCCATATCTCCATTGTGGCATGACACAGGAGTGCTGTGGGTGTGAAATTCACTGCCAGACAGAGATGGCGGGGGAATCAGTTTAAATACCAACAAATGGGAGGAACTTGGTTAAAAGAGAGGGGGAGATTAAGAGAGAATTTCAGAGAAGGATCTGATGGTAGGATTAAAAATTGTGAAATGAGAACATTTCGATAGCATCTTGCAATATAAGCCACTGTTTCTAGGAATGATGGGTGAGCAGGATATTGGTGTAAGTTAAGGTGATTGAGAGTTTTGGATAAGCAATTGTCCTGCAGCGTTGTAACTGGGAGTAGGATCAGCAGAATCTTCGACTCATTGGGCTGAATCGTACAATAATTTGTCTCAGTGCCATTTTCATTGAATGTGACTGAAGGAAAATCTGCACGAGGCAGAGCTAGTTTCCTGGTGTTATCTTATCGAACACAACTGATTAACTACCCATTCCACCCCATGGTGTCCCTCTCATTTATCGCCAGCCCGATTTTCCCACCCATTATGGCTGGCAGTGCTCACTATCGCCCGGATGCCCATGGATATTCATTGATCCCTGGTACTGCTGCCATTATTAAAAGGCCAATGGGCACACGGTTGAGCTTTCTCAGTTTGGAGCTGCCCTGCACAGTTTATCCGAGCATGGCAGATAAGGGAAAATTACACCACAGCTTGTCGACAGCGGCACGTAGGTCCTGGTGATTGTTCTAGTACGGAGGGGGACCATTCTCTTCCCAGAGCATGTTCTGAGCACACCACCCAGCTCAGTGCAGTATCTGCGGTCCGAAGAAAAGTCCAGTAATACAGGAAAAGCATCAATAACCTTCCCCGTTCTGTCAGGATAAGCGTGACCGTATTCTCTCTACTCTCTCACACTCATTGTATATCTGTTAGCGCCTTCCCCAGAAAAAGGCTCCAACACTCTCACCACTGCAATGCAGCACTCTCTCTCTCTCTCTCTCTCTCTCACACACACACACCTATGCAATACCCCCACATGGTTATAAAATGTTCTTATGAGTGCACTTTCTAGAATTCTCTGGATGATGTCGGTTGTACAATGTTCCAGATAATTTTCAAAATAATTCAACTTCAGCAAAATGTTCATCCCCCAGCATGTAACGCATCAGAGGAAGGAGTAGAGTTTTACTTTTTTTATATATCACTCAGGATGAAAGTGCATCATGAGGCCATTAAACTTCTCAAATATGCTCCACTATTCAGACAAAGGGAGCACCTAAACACTTGAAGACTCACTCTCTTCTTGAAGACAGGCTCCACTTTGCAGTTTCGCCAGTTTCACTGGAACACTCCTGTAATCCCGAGAGGTATGGAATATTTCACACAGTGCCGCCAGTCACTCTGTAACCACTTCTATTAAAACAAGCTATGAATTGATGATGAGCTGTTTACCTTTGGTCTTTTCTGTTTGAGAAAAGCTTTGTTCATTTTGTTAGAGACAGTACAAAACTTTCAATTTTGTTTATAATATTGGAACTCTTCGTGCCTTCCCCTGTGAGGAACGATGTAAAATACTGTTTTAAATTCTCTGCCTGTTCCCTGAAACCAGTTCCCCAGTCACATCCTCCAGGTATCCCACATATACTTTCCTGCCTTCCTTCCAAGGGTCACACACACATCATGAATGTTTTTTATTCGATATCAGAAAACTCTTGCGGGTAGTTTCTTTTCATATTTCTTGCCAGTTTTGAAATGTTTTTTCTTTGTATTTTGTTTTATACCATCTGCTTCTTGTTCCAAAAGTAAACTTCACAAATTTGGCCGACGCTCGAGCTCACTAATCTGAATTCTTTAGTTTGTGATTGATCAGTATCCTTCAAGGCCTTTGTGCATCAAGGGTGGTTCATCTTCACATCTTCATATCATCTTCTTTTTCACCAGAGCCAAACATTACTGAGAGTTATTAATGAGTACTTGCTTAAATGTTCCCACACCTTCACCCTCCCACCCCCACCCCCACATACACACACATCTGCTGACCTTCATCTGTGTCTATTTTCACACTCCGTGTTTGACCAGTTATATGACATAAATCTGCTTTTGAAATGCCTGGCTCTTTTCAATCATTCAGGGGGAACCTACGTTTGGGGCTGAACACATGATCAGCGGAGGGTGACTCCATTCTCCCAGTTTCCCTGTCTCTGTCATTTCTGTTCGATGATGCCACGTTCCTTTGGGAAGCTTCCTACATGTCATCCTTTTCTCTCAAACGAGAAATCCCCTAAATTTGATGGACGGAGCTTTCAGCTGTGTCTGTCCCATCTCCCTCACTTCTGCCCTCACTCCGTCCCCTCCTTCCCAGAACAATGATAGTTCTCCCCTTGTCCTCACTTCCTGCTGCACTAGAATCTGCATTCACAGAATCATCCTCCGCCACTTCCACCACCTCCAGCAGGACAGCACCATCAAACACATCTTCCCCTCCCGTCCACTGTCAGAAATTCACAGGGACCATTCCTTCTGTGGCACGCTCCATTACCCGAACATTTCCCCTCACCCCCATGGCACCTTCCCATGTAAATGCAGAAGCTGCAACTTTTGCCAATTCATCTCTTCCCTCTTCACTGTCCAAGGCTCTAAACACACCTTCCAGGTGTAGCAGCATTTCACTTTTACGCTTTCAATCCAATCTCCTGTCATTGCCGCTCACAATGCAGTCTCCTTTACATTACTGAGCTAAACAGAAACTGCTTTGATGAACATCTCCACTCTGTTTGTAGGAATGACCCTGACATTCTGATTGCTCCCAATTTCAATTACCTGCATTGCTCTCAAGATAATGAGAATTCTTTGAGGAGGTAACGACGGGTTGGACCAGAGAGAATTACTGATCTGAACTTCCAGAAAGCCTCTGATATGGTACCCCACAGGAGGCTGCAGAGTAAGATAAGGACCCATGGTGTCAGAGGACAGGTACTAGCATGGATAAAAGGTTGGCTCTCTTACAGGATGCAGAGTGAGGATAAAATTGTCTCTCTCAGGATGGCAGCCGGTGACTAGCAGTATTCCACAAGAGTCAGTGTTTGGATCACAAAATTTCACTTTATAGGTTAATGATCTGAGTGGCTGGACAGAAGGCATTCTGGCTACGTTTGCAGATGAAGCAAAGATAGGTAGAGGGGCACCTAATATTGAGGAAGTAGGGAGCCTGCAGAAAGATTTCGACAGTTGAGGTGAGTGGGAAAAGGAGCAGCAGATGGAATACAATGTGGGAGAGTGTGAGGTCATGCACTTTCTTATGAAGAATATAGGAATGGACTATTTACTAAATGGGAAAAAAAATCACAAATCTGAGTAACAAAGGGACTTGGGATTCCAAGCACAGGATTCGCCTTAGATAAACTTGCTGGTTGAGTCAGTAGTTAAGAAGGCAGATACAATGTTGTCATTCATCTTGAGAGGAGTAGGATATAATTCTGGGGATTCTGAGGCTTTCTAAGGCTCTAATCAGACCACATTTCCAGTATTTTGTGCCTCATACCTCAGGAAGGATGTATTAGACTTGGTGTGTGTCAAGAGAAGGGCCACCAGAAATGAAAAGCTTAACACATGAGGAACATTGGAGGACTCTGGGTTTTTACTCGATGGAGATTAGAAGGATGAGGGGGGATCTAATTGAAACTTACGGAATATTGAATGATCTGGATACAGACAAAATTGGGAGGACGTTGGCACTGGCAGGAGGACACAGGCGTAGAGAAAAGGGAAAACACATTAGAAGGGAGAAAGGATGAAACGTCTTTAGTCACAGAGTGGTGAAATTGTGGAATTCCTTACCACAGAAGGCTGTGGAAACCAGATCATTTGGCACCAACGATATAGCCAGGAAAGGGAGTGAGGATCTGAAAAGTGACTCCAGAGAGTTAGTTTGGAAGCTGAAGAGCAGGACGAGTAGAGTAGTGATCTCAGGTTTGCTACCAGTGGCACGAGCTAGTGAGATGAGGAATAGTCAGCGAATGCAGCTTCACACGTGACTTCGAGGGTGGTGCAGGAGGGAGGGCTTCAGTTACCTCGACCATCGGTATACCTTCTGGTTAAGGTGGGACCTATACACGAAAGACTGGTTGCACCTGAACTGGAGGGGCACAAATGTCCTGTTTGGGAGGTATGCTCGTGTGGTTCAGGCCGGTTTAAATGAGTTTGGCAGGGGGGTAGGAATAAGACCACATGTCTGAGAGGGGGTTAGTTGCAGACGGGACAGTGACAGGATATATTTAATCTTTCAGGAAGGTTTCTCACGCGATGAAACAAAGGGATAAGTTGAAGTGTGTCTACTTTAATGCAAGGAATGTCTGAAATAAGAGTGACAAACTTAGAGCATGGATCAGTACTTGGGGCTACGATGTCGTGGCCATAACAGAGATGTAGGTTTCACAGGGGCAGGGATGGTTGCTTGATGTTCCAGGGTTTAAAACGTTTAAAAATGTTTCGGGGCGGCACAGTGTCTCAATGGTTAGTACTGCTGCCTCACAGCGCCAGAGACTCGGGTTCAATTCCCAACTGAGGGGACTGTCTGTGTGGAGTTTGCAAATATTCCCCGTGGGTGTTTTCCGGTTTCCTTCCATAATCCAAAGATGTGCAGTTTTGGTAAATTGGCCATGCTAAATTGCCCATAGTGTTAGATGAAGGGGTAAATGTAGGGGACTGGTTCTGGGTGGGTTGCTCTATGGAGGGTTGGTGTGGACTTGTTGGGCCGTAGGGCCTGTTTCCACACTGCAAGTAATCTAATTTTATCTAAAAGAGAACAGGATGGGTGGAAAATGAGGAAAGGGTGTAACATTGCTAATCAGAGAGTGCGTCACAGCTACAGAAATGAAGGTTGTTGAGGAAGGTTTGTCTCCTGAGTCAGTATGGGTGGAATTTAGGAACAGCAAGGGAACAGTCACGGCATTTGGTGGTTTTCTACAGATCACCTAATAGCAGTAGAGAGATTGAAGATCTCATAGGCGGGCAGATTCTAGAAAAATGCAAACGTAGCAGGGTTATTTTTATGGGTGATTTCAACTTTTCCAATATCGCCTGGAACCTCCTAAGTGCAGATGGTGTGGATGAAGCCGTTTTTGTCAGGTGTGTTCAAGACCGTTTCCTTGCTCAGTATGTAGATAGACCGACGAGGGGAGAGGCTATTTTGGATTTGGTGCTCAGCAACGAGCCAGGACAGGTGTCAGAACTCACGGTGGGAGAGCTCTTTGTTGAAAGTGATCACAACTGCCTCACATGTAGCATAGTCTGCGAGAGTGAAAGGTGCAGTTTCCGAGGGAAGATGTTTAATTGTGGAAAAGGAAATTATGACGCTATCAGACAGGAGTTGGGAAGTACAGACTGGGAGCAATTGTTCCACAGAAAGGGCACAGCAGATATGTGGAGACTGTTTAAGGAGCAGTTGTTGCGAGTGATACACAAATTTGTTCCTCTGAGACAGGTAAGAAGGGGTAAGATTAAGGAACCTTGGATGATGAGAACAGAGAAACTTCTCGACAAAAAGAAGCAGGCAGCTTACGGAAGATGGAGGAAGCAAGAATCTAGCACATCTTTAGAGGATTACAGTCTTGCTAGAAAGGAGCTCATAAATGGAACGAGGCGAGCCATGATGGGGCACGAAAAAAGGCTTGGCAAGAAGTATTAGAGAGAATCCAAAAGCATTTTTCTCATACGTGCGGAATAAGGGAATAATCGGGGAGAAGGTAAGGCCGATCAGGGATAGCGTAGGGAACTTCTGCATGGAGTCTGAGCAGATAGGGGAAGCCCTAAATGAGTTTTTTGCTTCGATTTTCACCAAGCAAAGAGAACGTGTTGTAAATGAAAACTTAGAGTAGCTGGGCCAGATCAGTCTTGACCAGGTCAAGATTGATGAAGTTGATGTGCTAGCAATTTTGGAAAACATTGAGATGGATACGTCCCCAGGGCCACACCAGATTTATCCTACACTGCTCCGGGAAGCAAGAAAGGAGGTTTTAAAGTCACTCGTGATGATATTTGCCTCCTCACTCTCCACTGGAGTCGTACCGGAGGATTGGAAGGAGGCGAAAGTTGTTCCTTATTTCAAGAAGGGTAACAGGGAAATCCCTGGCAATTAGAGACCAGTCAGTCTTATGTCTGTGGTCAGCAAAGTTTGGAAAAAGTTCCGAGGGATAGGATTTATGACTATCTGGCAAAGCATAGTGTGACTAAAGGGCAGTCGTTCCTCACAAATCTTCTTGATTTCTTTGAGGTGTCAAGACAGGTTGACTACGGTCAAGCAGTGGATGTGGTGCATGTTGACTTCAGCAAGGTATTTGAGAGGGTTCCCCATTGATGGCTCATTCATAAAGTCTGGAAGGATGGGATACAGGGAGATTAGGCTATCTGGATTCAGACTTGGCTGGCTGGCTGAAGGAAGACAGTGGTTGTAGATGGAAAGTATTCTGCTTGGAGGACAGTGTTGAGAGGGATCCAACAGGGCTACGTTCTTGGGCCTCTGATCTTTGTAGTTTTTATACATGACTTGGATGAGGAGGTTATGTGGTGGGTTAGTAAATTTGCTGATGACATAACGGTTGGAGGTGTCGTCAATAGTATAGGGGTCTTCTGTAGGCTGCAGCGCGACATAGACAGGATGCAGAGCTGGGCTGAGAAATGGCAGATGGAGTTCAACCTGGATAAATGCGAAGTGATGCATTTTGGAAGGTCAAATTCGAATCCTGAATATAGCATTAAATACAGGATTCTTGGCAGTGTGGTGGAACTAGAGGGATCTGGGTGCACAAGTGCACAGATCCTTTCAAAGTTGCCAACCAAGTGGATAGGGTGTCAAGAAAGTATATGGTGTTTCGGCTTTCATTAATAGCGGGATCGAGTTTAAGAGCCGCAAAGTTTTGCTGCAGCACGACCTGTCCCTGGTGAGACCACACTTTGAATATTGTGTCCAGTTGTGGACGCCCTGCTATAGGAAAGATACAGAGGCCTTGGAGAGGGTGCAAAGAAGGTTTACCACGATGCTGCCTGGACTGGAAGGCTTGCTTTATGAAGAAAGTTTGAACAAGCTTGGACCTTTCTCTCTGGAGAGAAGGAGGAGAGAGGAGATCTGATCGAGGTGTACAAAATAATGAGAGGAATAGATAGAGTCAACATCCAGAGACTTTTCCCCAGGGCAGGATTGACTAGTACGTGAAGTCATAGTTTGAAAATATTAGGAGGAAGGTAAAAGAGAGATGTCAGATGTAGGTAGGTTCTTTACGCAGAGAGTTGTGAATGCATGGAATGCATTGCCAGAGGTGGTGGTGGAAGCAGAGTCATTGGGGACATTTATGTGACTTTTGGACATGCACATGGATAGCAGTGAGTTGAGGGGTGCGTAGCTTTCAGCTTCCTGTCACAGTTCCAAGTTGTGCAGGTTAGGTGAACTGGCCATGCTGAATTGCCGATTGTGTTCAGGGATGTTGATGTTAGGTGTAATACTCTTTGCAGGGTCAGTATAAGCCTGTTGGACTGAAGGGCCTGTTTCCACACTGTAGGGATTCTAAGAAAATGCAGGCTGCTGCAATATTCAAATGAAGCACAACCCAAGCTCGAGTAACACCTCACTTTACACTTTGGTACGTTACAGTCAGTAGGAGTTAATATTCAATTCCATAAATTCACTGTCTGAACCCATTATGGCTGTTCTCCCTTTTCCATACACTCTCCCTCCTGGGCTCCCTAAGTTCGTGTCTTGTTTATGTTGCATTCTACAGAGAAAATCAATTTCTAATATTTACACGTTAATTTAAACATTGATATATCTGTGTCTCTTTCACCACAATTTAAAGCCCATTTGTCTTTCGCACTGGGCCTCCAAACACTATTTCCCACCTCTGCCAAGATACTAAAACGCTCATCTTTCAATCCTTTACACGTTTGAAGAAGATTTACACTGGACTTGAAAGATTAACATTGTTTCTCTGACTCACTGATTTCCTTCAAAAATGAAAAGTTACAGAACACATTTTCAATTTAGCAAACATCATTGGATACAGGAAATCTGAAACAAAACCAAAAATTGTTGGACTTACTGGATGCTTTGAGGAACGGTCACCGAACCCGAAAGATTACCTCTGCCTTCATTCCACAGATGCTGTCAGACTTGTCAGTGTCTTCAGCAATTTCTGTTTTTGAACAACTTTCAAACATGTGTGTCAAAGCTGCTCACACGTCCCTGTCCAACAGGGAGCGCCATACACCGGGAAGTGAATGATAACGCAAGGTATACAAACTCATCTGTTCTGAAACTACATAAGGCTGGAATCACCGACACGACAGAGTCTTAATCATGGTCATGGAGAGAAACCGAGGGAAACACATTCGCTTTAAACAGAAGATGGCATTACTGGAGGGGGAAAGATTCAGATAAAAACGTTAAATGCTTTTGAGGAATGTACAAATTGGAGGCATGGCATCATGGAGAGACCCTAACAGGATAAGAAATTTTTAAAAAGGAAGCGTTCCCACATCAGAAACCGGGATAGGGCACTGTGTACAGGGGAGAAGGGTGACCGGGTCCCCGTGCGAATTGAGGACAGGCAGCAGAATTGTATTGCAGATATTGCTGCTCAAACTGGACATTCATGTGATGCTGCAAATCATAGCAACTGTAGTAGCAGCTGCAGCAGAATTATATTCAACAACCATATAATCTCTCAGTCTACCATTACCATAAAGCAGATCTCCAAATCAGGGATCAGTGTGGGTGAACATGCCATGTCAGAACAGTGTGTACCTAAACCTGATGACAACCCATTCAAGCTACCGCACTTACTGCTTACATTAACAAACAGCAGAACTAACATCTGAGAGAGAGGGCGGAATGACTCCAAGACTGTGGCCACTTCTTTCAAAACCAGCTATGAATTACTGCTGACCTGTCTACTCTTACTCTTATCTGTTAGAAAAATCCTTTTTCCTTTTGTTAGAGACGGTTCAAGAACTTCTCTCATATTACCATTTTGTTTACACCATTGAAATACTTACTGTGCTTTCCCCTGTGAGGAAAGATGTAAACCACGGGCTTAAGTTATCTGTCTGCTCCCTATGGGCAATTATTCAGTCACACCCTCCAATTAACATCAGTATACTTTCCTGACTTAATTTCACCTAAGGTCACACACTCATCTTGAACTTTTTTTATATGCTTGGAAAAGCTCGTGCTGCTTGTTTTTTGTATTTCTTGCCAATTGACTACACCATATGATTTTTCTCTTTTCCTCCCTTTCTAGATTCATAGTCATATAGCGCAAAAACAGAACCCTTGGTCCAACTTGTCCATGCTGACTAGCTTTTCCAAAGTAAACTAGTCCCATCTGATTACATTTTGTACATATGCCTCTAAACTTTTCCCATTCATATGTTTGTCCGAATGAGTTTTAAATGTTATAGCTGTACTTGCATCTCCCACTCTTCCTCTGACAACTCATTCCATATACACACATCACCCTCTGTGTGAAAACATTGACGCTTCGTCCATTTCAAATATTCCCTCTTTCACCTTAAACCTATTCCTTCTATGGTTGAACTCCCCCATTCCGTGGAAAATCCCTTGGTTATTCACTCTATTCATACTTCTCATGATTTTATAAACTTCTACAATGTCATCCCTCAACGTCCTACACGCTATCTGACACTAACTTTACGAACAAGCATTTAAAGATAAACACTGCAAATTTAGAAACAGTGTTCAAATGACAGATAAATAACACTCAGCCCAAGCTTCATACTGTGATTTGTTTTCCTCCATGTTACAACACTAAGGCAACAGGAAACTCTTACGAGTACCAATAAGAGGTCAAACACCTGAATTGCTTTCTCCAATCGTGTGATGATCTCTAAAGTGAAATCGCATCTCTGGCCTGAACCATATAAGAAGGGGAATTCTTGTACCACACAGTCAGAGTTCAGCTCTCTTTCGCAGAGTGAGATGAAGGCTGAGTATACTTCTTGAAATTTGGATCACAGTGTGAATTCAGTGCAAAGGGGGAGAGGTGTTTTCAATAAGGTTTACGCCAAGAAGGAAACTTTCCAGAATGAGATGTGAGTGGGAGGTGTAAAACAGCATGAATGGAGAGGCCGAGCCACACTGAGACCAAAGGTAAAGTGGCAGCACAAAACGCAGCTTGATGCTACAGCAGAGTAGGTAGACTTGATTAAAGAGCTCAGGTGAAATGGGTAGGGACCATAATGTGAGAGAATGTACTCTGTAATTTGAGAAGAAGAACCTGGAATCAGGAAGTGGAGACGAGCAGGGAAGAGGATGGAGCAGCAATGGCAGTGTTTTCGGGGGGGGGGGAGGGGCGGGACGGGGTAAATCAGGAAGCACAGCTGAAATTCATGCTTAACATCAGCTTATGGTCCCTGAAATAAACATTATAAATCTGGCCCTCCACTAATGCTCATCACTAGTATTCTTGAGAGCTTTTGTGAACGATGGTGTTTCACATGCTTATGGAGTTCTTCTTTTGAACAGAAACAATAATTACTGAGCGGTTCAGGATATCTGCTTGAATGTCTGCTCATGTATCCTCACTGACCTTCCTCTGGGTCTATTTCAAAATCCGCTTCAGACTAGATGTGAGGCAGTAATTCTCAATTTAGATGCTTGGTTATTACATAAGGTTATTACATACTCCTGCCTATTACATAAGGAGGGAAGGAGCGTAGTCAGCACATCGAGATATTAAACAGGAACACCGGAGTCGCCAAGTCAGGTCCTTGAGCTCCTTCCAGATGACCAGGAGGTGGCCATTCAGCATATCGAACCACATGTACAGAAATAGGAAGATGTATTTGATGCCCCAACATAACAAAGAGTGAAGCAGAGCCTAAACAGATAGACTGTTCTATGTTGTTCCTCCTGGTACTTTACTCGTGGTACATATGTGTCACTTTAACTTGGTTTGCTGAACGTGAGAAGGAAAAGTGAATGATTTGTGCCAAGTCTCAAGGAAATGCCTTCTATCTCCGAGAAGACATTATTGCACTCCTATAGAGGTTAGAAGCTGGTGGGAATGGCGAACTATTTCAGGAGTAAGGCATTAAAGCTACTGGTAGATTTATGAACAGTGCAGAGACACGCATCAACTGCACATTTAGACGGTGAGAATTCATTCTGAGCCTGGAGGTCCCTCTCAATCAACATGGGGTCTCCACACTGGTACGTGTGCTACTTGGAATTACATATCATGGGGAAAATGCAATTTCTCACAAATCACCATCTTTTTTTCTGGACATAATAAATGTTAGTCCATCATCCTCAAGTTTAAAAGTAATCGCTTGTTATTCTCTCACTGTGCTACGTATTTCGCAGGATTATACTCTCATATCTTTTATCAGTCAATTATCGTTTACACAATGCAATTCAATAATTTGTTTGCAAAGGTGCAAACATCTAATTGCACAGTTTGTATGCCTTTTCTTTTTTAGATTTCTTTGTAGCCTTACCCAAAAAGTAAATGTTTTGTTTACTGAACAGCTTTGGCCAACTGTCTGTGTGGCGTTTGCAGATTGTCCCCGTGTCTGCGTGGGCGGGTGTTACGGTTTCCTCCCACAGTCCAAAGATATGAAGTTTAGGTGAATTGACTATGCTAAATTGCCCATAGTGTCAGGGATGAATAGAGGGTAGGGGAATGGGTCTGGGTGCGTTACACTTCGGAAGTTCTTTGTGGATCTGTTGGGCAGAAGGGCCTGTTTCCATACTGTAAGTAATCTTAAAAAAAGTGACCTGTTTATCGGGATTCAAGGGTCAGACACAAAATGTATTTTTAATGGGTTAAGAAACAGAAAGGAATAGAAGACAGAGACTGTGGAGACTGATGAGGAGTAAAGTTACATCCCCCCAGTCCCCAATGTCTTCTTGACAGACAGAATAACATCAAATGTAGAGAAAGAAACAGAATATATTTGGAAGAAGGAATTGCAAGTGACAATGTAAATTAAACAGGATAATTTGAAATGGAATGGCCGAATAACGATTGATCAGTGTATGCATCTGTGTGTGGGTGAGAGAGAGAGAGAAAGAGAGAGAGAGAGTGCCTCTCTTTCTGTGAGAGTGTGTGTGTGTGTGTCTGTGTGAGTACGTGTGTGTCTGTGTGCGTCTGTGTGTGTGCCTGTGTGTGTATGAGTGCGTGTGCGTGTGTCTCTGTGTGTGAGTGTGTGTGGGTGCCTGTATGTGTGTCTCTGTGTGTGAGTGTGAATCTGTGTGTGTGGGTGTCTGTGTGTGTGTGTGTGTGTGCGTGTGTGTGTGTGAGTGTCTGTATGTGTGTGTCTGTTTGTTTGAGTGAGTGTGTGTGTGTGTGCAAGCGTGCAGATACATAAGAATGTTCATATGTGTGCACCATATTCAGAATGAACAAGACAGACATAGTTAACAAAAATGATGCACGTGATGTACAAAATTTATAAAAAGTTAACATGTTATTTAGTCTTCAGCTGAGATATTATGTTCCCCTTCTTTTAACGTACCCTCTACCTCCTGCCTCTTCCTTGCATTCCCAGACCTAATCTCTAATTCTTGTCAGGATATATGTTATAAATTCCTGCTTCTTGTGCTCCAATTTATTTCAGTTAGACAATTTTCTACCGGGAAACATATACATTGGCCTGCTGGGTTCTGTCAACAACTGTTGCCTGTCATAATGCTGGAGATCAAAGTTCTGGCATCAGACCGACATTTCAACATATAATTCTGTTGCACATACACTGTACAAAGGACCACAACACACAGGAATTGTCAAACCAAATGCAGAAATATATCTACATATATCAGTCATGTAGACTTCTCTATTTTTATATCTCCATGTCGAAATTCTCTCTCTATCTGTCTCTCGATTTCTCTTTTAATCTAATTGATACATCGTCCAATCGTTCTTTCTGTCCTATGCCTCAGACTTCCCTCCTTCTGTTTACAGCTATTGCTCACTTTTGAATGTGATGTCTTATAATTGAGTAATGTAACTACAGGACATGAGGGAGCAGTTGGCCAGAGTTAGTTGGAAGGGAAGCTGAGCACGGGAAGATGGTGAAACAGCAATGGCAGAGGTTTCAGGAGATAATTCAGCAGCACATCAGAAATTCACCCCAAGTAAGAAGAACAATATTCATCAGAAGACAAGTCAGCCTTGAATGATAACAAATTCAGGGACAGCATAAAAACAAAAGAAAATGCACACAATGTGGTGAAGATTATTGGGAATCCAAAGGATTACGAAGTTTACAAATTCGAGCATGGATAACTAATAACAGCAAATGGGAGGAGAGGGTGAAATATAATATTACGCTTCTTAATCGTGTAAAATAATAATAAAAACGATTTTTTAGATATATAACAAGGAAGACAGAGTAAAAAACAAACAAAGGACTGTTGGAAAATAAGGCTTGGGTATTTATGGGAAGCAATGGAATGGGAGAGGAATTGAACAGATACGTTACATCAGTCTTCACGGTGGAAGACACCATTAAAATGCCAGACATCAAGACAGTCAGGGTATAGAGGTGAGTATACTGACCTCAGTAAGGAGGAGGTGCTGGGGAAGGTGAAGTTGAATCAATCAGCGAGACCAGTTGGACAACAGCTCGCAGTGACACAGAAGGCGATTGTTGTGGCATTGCTGGTGATCTTTAAGTAAACATTGGACTGAGGGAGGACTGGTAAATGTAACCTTCCCGTTTAAGGAGAGAGGGACAAGAAGGCAGGAAATTATAGAAGGACTTATTGGATCTTTGGGTTTATGAAAAGATGTGTGGAATATAAGAACAAGGAAGTTGTGAAGTATATTGGAAATGGTGTGATTAAGCTACAGCATAACAAGAGTTACGTTTACAATGCCATTGTGAAGAGCAGAGATGAAAGTCCGGTTAAAACAAAGGAAATCAGTTCGAAGCAGACAGGAGCATTAGTGACAAAAAGAATGTTTCCTAGATCCTTCAGTGAGAATGTTCAGATAAGATTGTCAGTAAACAGACAAAAAAGAATATGAAAAGCATAATAAAATCTGTTGCTGATAAGGTCTCAACGTGCAACTATGTCCCCAATCCATATGAAGCTGAAAAAGCACAGCAAGTGAGACAACATCCTAGGAACAGGAAAGTCAACGTTTCAGGCTGAAAGACTTCATCAGGATTGGAGTGAGGGAAGGGGAACCGGGAAGTAAATAGAGGGAGGGGCGTGGAGCTGTTGGAAGGGTAGATGGAATGGCGATGGGGGATGCAGGCAGGGAAATATTGTGATTGGTCAGTGGGAAGGATGCAACAGACATACGGTTGGAAGATGGACAACTTTGGTCAGGTCAGGGAAGAGGACATGGGGTAAGGCTGTGGGTTGAGAGACTTTGAAGCCAGTGAAGTCAATATTGAGACCATTGAGCTGTAAGGTCTCCAGCTGAAATATCAAGTTGTGTTCTCCAGTTTCTGTTTGGCTTCACTCTGACAGTGGAGGAGACCAAAGATGGACCTGTTGCCGGATGAACACGGGGAGGGGAGTGATTGAAATGGATGACAACTGGAATGCTGAGTTTGCTAAAGCGTGCAGAGAGCAGATACTACATGAATATGTCCCTGAGTCTCCCTTTGGTCTCCACAACATGGAGGAGACCATGTTGGAAGTTGGAGACGAGCTCGGTGGGCCAGGATCAGGCTCTGTGTGGAGCATTGGTGCTCTGCACGAAACAACCAACTCGACTTTCCAGTTACCATTCATTTTAATTTCCACTCCCACTCGCCCAGCGACATGACCATCCTTAGTCTGTCCACAGTCAGAGTAACACCACTTGAGAGATTACCTTTGAAACTGATAGCCCAATGTCCTCAATATTGACTGAAGCTGCTTCAAAAGCCCTCCACCCAGAGCCTTATCCCTTGTCCGTTTTCCCTGACCAAACCCACCTCTATCTGTTTCATCCTTCCCACTGACCAATCACAGCAACCTCATACCTGCATATACCTACCACCACTATACCTACACGCCGCCCTTCCATATCCCATCACTCCATTTCTGGGCTCCTCTCCCCCTCACCAGTCCTGAAGAAAGTTCCAAGATCAAAATACTGCCTTTGCTGCTCCTATAAGTCTGTCTGGTCTGTTGTGTTTATCCAGCTCCAAGTTTATTAACTCTTACCTCCCGCACCTATAGAACTTCCTCTCTCTAAGCTGTGGAACTAGGTGGTCTACATATAAGAAGAAATAAATTTGGATATTTGAAAAGAGCGTGGACACATTCATTATTTCTTAACAACTCAATACACACCTTCCAAATGAAGCAGCATTTCATTTGTACTCTTTCAATCGAGTCTCCTGTCATTGTTGCTCACAATGCAGGATTCTTCACATTGGGGAGACCAAACAGGAACGGTTTTGAGGAACACTCCCACTCTGTCTGTGGGAATAACCCGGACCTTCTCATTGCTTCCCATTTCAATAACGTACCTTGCTGTCATGCTAACATTTCAGTCCTGGGCTGCTGTAATTCTCCAATGAAGCACAATTCAACCTTGAGTAACACCTCACTTTAGACCTTGGTACGTTGTATCCTGAAGGATTTTTTATTCAATTCCATACTTCCACATCCTGACCACATTATGGCTGTTCTCCATTCTTCACACATTCTTTCTCCTGGTCTCCCAATGAACTTGCCCTGTTTGTGAATCATTTGTCTTGCACTTAATTAAGGAACCTATTTCCCCCTTCACAAACTAATTAATACTCATTTTACATTTGACTCTCTTTTGTCAGAAATAAAAGTCAACGTATCAGTGGCATTGATCTTCCACACCATCTTGTTACCCGTCACCCCTCCTCTACCTCGCTGAAGGGATTCAAAAGTCTATTTTCCAATCCTTTTCTATTCTGAAAAGGAGTCACACTCGACTTGAAACGCTAACTGTGTTTCTCTCTCTCCGCAGATTATGCCAGATCTGCTGTGTTTCTCCAGAAATGGAAAAAGCACATTTTCAATTAACCAAATAACTCTGGATACTTGAAATCTGAAACGAGAACAAAAAGGAAACTATGAGCCTTGAATAATGTTCACTGCACCCAAATGATTAAGTCTGCTTTCACTACACGGATGCTGCCAGATCTGCTTAATTTCTATAGCAATTTCTGCTTTTCACCACGTTTCAAAGACATGTGTCAACTTGGCTCGAACGCCCTGTTCACCCTTTAGCGCCATATGCCTGGCAGTGAAAGATAACACAATTTCCGTGTCTCTGAAATGACGTAAAGCTGGCATCACTGACACTACAGAGTTCTTACTGTTAGTCAGGGAGAGAAACAGAGTAACATGCATTCACTCTAAACACAGAAGATAGCACATACTGGAAAGAACATAGAAAGAATATAGAACATAGAAAAATACAGCGCAGTACAGGCCCTTCGGCCCTCGATGTTGCGTCGATCCAAGCCCACCTAACCTACACTAGCCCACTTTCCTCCATATGCCTATCCAAAGCCCGTTTAAATGCCCATAAAGAGGGAGAGTCCACCACTGTTACTGGCAGGGCATTCCATGAACTCACGACTCGCTGAGCAAAGAATCTACCCCTAACATCAGTCCTATACCTACCACCCCTTAACTTAAAGCTATGCCCCCTCGTAATATCTGACTCCATACGTGGAAAAAGGTTCTCATGGTCAACCCTATCTAAACCCCTAATCATCTACACCTCTATCAAGTCACCTCTCAACCTTCTTTTCTCCAATGAAAACAGCCACAAGTGCCTCAGCCTTTCCTGAGGATTCAGATGATTATGTTAAAGGGTGTTGGGCAATGAGACAAATTGTAAGTGTGACACCATGGAGAGACCCTCAGTAGAATGAGAGTATAACATTGGAAGTGTGCCACATCAGAAACCAGAGTAGGTCACTGAGTACATGGCTGGTGGGTGAATGGGACTTGGTGTGAACTGGAGGACAGGCAGCAGGACTGTATTAGAGATATTGTACCTCAAACTGCGTGTTCCAATTGATGCTGTAGACCACAACAACAGAAGCAAAATTATATTCAACCATAATCTGTAACTTTTTGCCTGGGACTATCCCTCAGTCTCCCATTACCAATAAACGAATCTATGCTTCATCGACGAGTGTGGTGAACATGCCAGGGCAGAACTATGTGTACCCAAAACTGATCACAAACCATAAAGCTACCACACTTGACTGTTTGCATTCCAAACAGCAGAACTACAATCTGATAGGGAGGGCTGAATAATTGCAACACCAAAAGATCAGTTCGAAGCTCTACAGTCCTGCCACATCCAATCATAAATGGATTAAATAACTCACTGCAGGACAGGGCCCAATACATGTCCCCCTTCTTAATAATGGAACAGCTCTGCACATCAGTGCAAAAGGCAAGCATGTAGTTATTTGCGACATACTCAGCTGGAAGTGTTGAGTCAATGATTTAACTCACCTCATCAGTATGCCCACAGAATTACAGATGGCAGTGGAGGGTTGCTTTTCAAATTGGAGGCTTGTGACCAGTGGTATGTTACTCTATGCGACATGAAGAATCATCTGAACACAGTAGACATGACAAAGGCAATGTACAACAAGCCGTGTCTCTGGGGAAGCTGTTTCATTCCAGTTCCAAATCTGACCTCTATCTGGCAATGTAGAAAATTGCACAACTTTGACAACTCCCTTAAGAAGAGAATAATTAGAGTATGACCAACATCACCCCCTCCATTCCATCATGAAAGTCAAATGGTTGGGTGTTCTTTTTGACAAAGTTGTCAAGCAGCACAGAAATAAACTGCTCAGCGTGGTTTGCGATAGCTCCCTATGTGGCAACGGAAATGTCACTAGATTACTAATCCAGACCAGGCTAATGCTCTGACAGCTGGTGGACGTTAATAACAGTTAATAAAATATCGATATCTAAAATCTGGTGTCAGTAATAATGACCTTGAACCCAATGTCAATTTTAAACAGCAATTGTTTCCCCAATGTACTTTCAAGAAGTGAATCTCCCGCGTTTTCCTGGTCTAACCTGAAAGCAACTCCAGACACAGGTTTCAATGGTCTCTGAAACAGCCAAGCAAGGCATTCAATTGTATCAAACTGCTTCGAGGTTTTAAAGGATAAAACCGGACAGAACACTGGGCACTAACTTCTGCATCCGAAAAGGTAAACACAGGCCTGTCAACCCTACAGATACCCCCCTTCCTAACATCTGAGATCTTGTGATAACACTGACAGAGCTTTCCCACAGACTGCATACAAACATTGGGAAAAGAGTAGGTAATTCAACACAGTGAGCCTCCCACGTTCTCATCATGCAGTCCTCACTTTGTCCTAACGTAATGGAAGGATGTGATCACAGTTTCCAGAATGCTGAAATGCCGACATTTCGACAGTATCCTGTAACATGAGCCAGTGCTTCGTGGAATGATGGGTGAACAGGATATTGGTGTGATTTCAGGAGAGTTTTGGATTAACATTTGTTCTGCAGCTTTGTAAATGGGAGTTGGGTCAGAACAGACTTCGATCCATTGGGCTGAATCTAACAATAATTTATCTCAGTGGCATTTCCGTTGAGCGTGACAGAGGGATCGTCTACACGAGGCTGAGCTAGTTTCCTGGTGCTAACTTATCTAACTCACTTCATTAACTACCTATCCCACCCCATGGTGTCCCACTCATTCAATACCAGCCCGATTCTACCAACCATCATGGCTGGAGGGACTCAGCATCGTCTGGATGCCCACGGATATTCCGTGATCCCTGGCATTGGTGCCATCTTTAAAAGGCCAAGGGGCACACGGCTGACCTTTCTCAGTTCAGAGCTGCCCTGCACAGTTTACCCCAAGCATGGCAGATAAGAGGCAATTACACCACGGTTTGTCGACAGGGTATGGAGGTCCTCGTGGATGGGCTAGCACAGAGAAGGACCATTCTCTTCCCAGAGGGGGCCACACCACCAGACCTACCGAGCATGGTCTGAGCTCACCACCCAGCTCAGTGTAGTATCTGCGGTCTGAAGAAATGTCCAGCAATACAGGACAAGCATCAATAACTTTCCCTGCTCTGTCAGTATAAGGGTCACTGTATTGTCTCTGCTCCCTCAGACTCACTGTATTTCTGTTATAGCACCGACGCCGAGCAAGGCTCATGTGCCATCACCCTCACTATTGCGTGCAACACCTTCCCTCCCTCTGTCTCTCTCTGCTTCTCTCAAATCCAGTGTACCCCCTACATTAAGAACGCTGCATGTGTACAACGCTGTGGACAGACCCGGACCGAAAACCTCTTCATTCCGTCCCCCTCCCCCCCCCCACCTAGAGCAGTACGATCACCAGGCCCCACACTCACTCACTCCCTCCCTTTCTCCCAATCCAGGAGAAAAAGGCTGGAATAGGACAGGAAAGGCCAAGCCGAGTGGTGGAGTGCCGGACATTTGTTCCCTTAGACCCTTCTCCCCGCCATGTGGGGAGGACCTTGGTTTGAGCCGGAGAGGACGGGATGCCTCGTGTGGAGATTCTGAAACACCCACGTCCCACGGACCGAGTAAGGAGCAATGTTCAGTGAATGGTAATTCTCACGTTAAACCCGCTGGCAGCTCCGTTCCTTTTCCCCCATCACAACTTAGAAACCTTGGCCCAGATGCCATCTCGCTTTTTTATGGAGCTGGTACAAATGGAATACCCACGGTCTTGGTGGGCAGGAGGGTGGGCTCATAACACATCATCAGCACCACCTCCCAGGAAGGGAGCACGGAGGCTCCTTCCTACACTCCTCCTGCAAACAGCTCAGATACTGAAACTAATCTGTGAAAGTTACTGCTCTCCTCACTTGTCCTGACATCTTCAATAATCTGTGCTCAAATATACCCAGGTCCTTCTGCTCCTGCACCCCGTTTATAACTGTACAGCCTGTTTTCCTTCCATAGTACATCACCTCATATTGTCCTGATTTGATTGTCGGATGAAATATACCTGAACTTAGAACATAGAACATAGAAAAAATACAGCGCAGTACAGGCCCTTCGGCCCTCGATGTTGCGCCGACCAAAGTCTACCTAACCTACACGAGCCCAATAACCTCCATATGCTTATCCAATGCTCGCTTAAATGACCATAAAGAGGGAGAGTTCACCACTGCTCCTGGCAGGGCATTCCATGAACTCGCAACCCGCTGAGTAAAGAATCTACCCCTAACATCGTCCTATACCTACCACCCCTTAATTTAAATCTGTGTCCCCTAGTAACAGCTGACTCCATTAACAGAAAAAGGTTCTCAGTGTCTACCCTATCTAAACCTCTAATCATCTTGTACACCTCTATCAAATCTCCCCTAAACCTTCTTTTCTCAAATGAGAACAGCCCCAAGTGCCTCAGCCTTTCCTCATACGATCTTCCTAACATGCCAGGCAACATCCTGGTAAACCTCCTCTGCACTCGTTCCAATGCCTCCACATCCTTCCTATAGTATGGCGACCAAAACTGCACACAATACTCCAGATGAGGCCGCACCAGAGTCTTATCCAACTGCAACATGACCTCAGGACTCTGGAACTCAATTCCTCTACCAATAAAGCCCAGTACACCATATGCCTTCTTCACAGCTCTATTTACCTGGGTGGCAACTTTCAGAGATCTGTGTACATGGACACCAAGATCCCTCTGCTCATCCACACTACTAAGTAGCCTACCATTAGCCCAGTAATCCATCTTCTTGTTACGCCTACCAAAGTGAATGACTTCACACTTAGCTACATTGAACTCCATTTGCCACCTTTCTGCCCAGCTCTGCAACTTATCTATATCCCGCTGTAACCTGCCACATCCTTATTCGCTGTCCACAACTCCACCGACTTTCGTGTCATCCGCAAACTTGCTCACCCAGCTTTCAAGCCCCTCCTCTAGATCATTTATAAAGATGACAAACAGCAATGGTCCCAAAACAGATCCTTGTGGAACACCGCTAGTAATTGCACTCCAAGATGAACCTATTCCATCAACTACTACCCTCTGTCTCCTTCCAGCCAGCCAATTCCTAATCCAAACCTCTAATGCACCCTCAATGCCATACCTCCGTAGTTTTTGCATTAGTCTACCATGGGGTACTTTATCGAACGCCTTGCTAAAATCCATATACACCACATCTACTGCTTTACCCTCGTCCACCTCCTTAGTCACCTTCTCAAAGAACTCAATAAGGTTTGTGAGGCACGACCTGCCCTTCACAAAACCATGCTGACTATTCTTGATCACATTATTCCGATCCAGACGTTCATAAATCCTATCCCTTACAATTCTGTTGTTGTGGTTCTGCTCGCCGAGCTGTAAGTTTTTGCTGCAAACGTTTCGTTCCCTGGCTAGGGAACATCATCAGTGCGGTGGGAGCCTCGTGTGAAGCGCTGCTTTGATGTTTCTTCCGGTATTTATATTGGTTTGTTCTTGCCGCTTCCGGGTGTCAGTTTCAGCTGCAGTGATTTGTATCTGGGGTCCAGGTCGATGTGTCTGTTGATGGATGTTCTTGCCGTTTCCGGGTGTCAGTTTCAGCTGTAGTGGTTTGTATATGGTGTCCAGGTCAATGTGTCTATTGATGGAGTTTGGGGATGAAACCACTACAGCTGAAACTGACACCCGGAAACGGCAAGAACATCCATCAACAGACACATCGACCTGGACCCCAGATACAAATCACTGCAGCTGAAACTGACACCGGAAGCGGCAAGAACAAACCAATATAAATACCGGAAGAAACATCAAAGCAGCGCTTCACACGAGGCTCCCACCGCACTGATGATGTTCCCTAGCCAGGGAACGAAACGTTTGCAGCAAAAACTTACAGCTCGGCGAGCAGAACCACAACAATGGATACCCGAGCTACAAATCTTCAATCAGACCTTACAATTCTCTCTAAGACTTTGCCCACAACAGAAGTGAGACTCACTGGCCTATAGTTACTCGGGCTATCCCTACTCCCCTTCTTGAACAAGGGGACCACATTCGCTATCCTCCAGTCTTTTGGCACTATTCCCGTAGACAATGACGACATAAAAATCAAGGCCAATGGCTCTGCTATCTCCTCCCTAGCTTCCCAGAGGATCCTAGGATAAATGCCATCAGGCCCAGGGGACTTATCTATTTTCATCCTTTCCAGTATTCCCCAGACCTCTTCCCTACATACCTCAAGGCCATCCATTCTAATCACTTGTGACTCAATATTCACATCAGCAATAGTGTCCTGTTCCTGAGTGAATACTGACGAAAAGTATTGATTTAGTGTCTCTCCAATCTCCTCCGCCTCCACGCACAACTTCCCACTACTATCCTTGACTGGACCGATACCTACCCTAGTCAACCTTTTATTCCTGACATACCTGTAGAAAGCCTTTCATGTCCCATTCTCGCTGCTCTTAGCTCTCTCTTTAGATCCTTCCTGGTTACCTTATAACTCTCAAAAGTTGGCATTGTCCTGTTGTTGTTGTACTCTGTCCTCCACACACTTTGCAATTCTTCCAGGTTTGGTGACATCAACAAGCATCGAAGTTGTCATAGTGTCACATTCCAGTCAAAATAACTGAAAGAGAATGTGGCGCTGGAAAAGTAGAGCAGGTCAGAAAGTAATGACTGCAGATGTTGGACATCAAAGCCGACAGTGTGGTGCTGGAAAAGCAAAGCATGCCAGGATAGAATCCGGATTACAGACAGGGCTGATGAAGGTCTTATACCTGTACTGCCAATTCTCCTGGTCTTCGGATGCTGCCTGACCTGCTGTGCTTTTCAGGCACCACGCTCTCAGCTTTGATCCCTAACATCTGCCGTCCTTACTTTCTCCTGCAGATCAATTGAAATACTGACAGACTCACTGGTGTGATCAAGGCATACACTGATATCAAACGAGCGTCAAAAATAACAACACACATCCCAAAGACCCAGAGAAAAAAAAAGTCATGCTGCAAACAGAGAAATAGAAACAATGTGGCACATCTTACTGAGTGGGTGAAATAGTGAGAATTTATCACAGAGAAAGAGAAATACCGATCGACTCCCATGTTTGTCTCGTGTCAGTGTATCTGTATATGTGTGTGTGTGTGGTGTGTGTTGTGTGTGTGTGTGTGTGTGTGTGTGTGGTGTGTGTGTGTGTGTGTGAGCTCATGCCCATTTAATCGTATGTCTGCATCTGCGTGTATGTATTAGAGTGTGTAACTGTGCGTATTAGCATTTGTGTGTATCTCTGTGTGGGACTGGTCTGATGGTCCCTGCGTTGCTTAATGTGATGGAATTCGACATTCTGCTGGCCTCTTCACTCCACTGCATAGACAGTGATGGAAGGTGAAAACCGTCTGGAATTCAGTCAGAGAAGGTGAGCAGCAGGTCACAGCATCATACAAGCTAACAGCAACATCAATAGAAATACACACAGACACACCCACACACACACACACACACTCACACACACCCACACACCCACACACATGCATGCAGTCTCTCTCTAGAGGGGTGCGGAGAGGATTTCAGCTGTACTGGGGCTTATATAGAGAAACGTCTGAACCCCCTCTGCCATGTAGAATTAATTTTTCTTTGGGAGGTATTAATGACAAACATTAAGGAGTGTTCACACAGCAGTTGTCTTCAGTGAACCATTGATGGAATGAGACGAAATAATTTCATTGCACGTTCTGCTAGTTGCATTTTATTTGCTCTACACTCTGACAAATGATAAGTGCGAAAGCATTCTCAATGACCCAATGGTGCCAGCAGATCAATGCTAGACATGTACACCTCCTTCTCTAATATCTCAGAGACAGCATTGCAAAAGATCAGACAAACTCCTTTCTGTTGCCAAGGCTATTCTGTGAAGCATCGCATAGCCGCACAATGTGAGTGATTCGCAGTAATTGATACATTCTCAAACAAACGATGAGCTCTCCGCTTTCCTCCTGTAGTCTAAAGATGTGCAGATTAGGTAGACTGACCATGCTAAATTGCCCATAATGCCCAGGGATATGCAGCTTAGATGGATTAGCCATGTGAAACACAGGGTTACCGGGATGGAAATGATTGTATGACATTCTATGGCAGGTCAGTGTGAACTAGATGGACTGAATTCCACACTGATCGGATTCTATGAAACGTGTTGGTTGCACAGTGGAGTTGGTGAACCAGCAGTAGTTGATATTACATCCTTTTAAACAAACGAGGAAACAAGGTATTATCCCCCATTTCAATTAATCCACTGTTCCCAAAATAAGAGCGATCCCATTACACAGTGTTACAGATGAGATCAGAACTCTGAAAAGTGATTAAGAAGTTAGTCTGGACCCTAACTTTTTCTTGTTTTAAAGGTAAATGTAAGGTGCCGTGTTCCAGATCCAATTTAATAGATCAAACGAATTGACATTACGCAAAGCATAAATTATTCGAACACGATAGTAAAAGTATAATCAAAGAAAGATGAACGTGGAATAACTTAACTCGATTGGAAAACTGAGCAAAACTTAAAGAATTGTTTTACTACTAAACAGTAACTGTTCCAATGTGGGAACAGCTCATAAATACACCCTGGGTACAAAATTCAGAAAAACAAATTGCAGGACAACGCAAATCCTGCAACCCAGAAGGGAAAATTCAGAGAGAGTAGCAGCCAGCGACATGTAGTACAGTTTCCAACCCTGTTGAGGACCCGGCTACAACTGCTGCAAACTACCGACTATACGCCCTGGTTCTATGAGAGCTTGACTGTAGTCATTGAGGCTGCTTGTATTGTGCCAACTTTAAGAAAAAAAACTAAGGCTTCACAAACTATTTGCTCTAGTTGCTCTGGAAGATTGCTCGATACCTGTGCCTGGAAATAACTTTAAAGAGCCCAGGATAAAATAATTTATCAAGATAGTCTGATTTCTCTTCACAGAAGTTGCCAGTTCCGCTGAGATTTTCCAAGAGATGCTGTTTTTTTGTTCCTGATTTACAGCAGTACGTTGTGAGTAGAGTTTTATTTTGATTTTCGTCTTGTGAAACTGAAACCAGTGAGTGCTCCAGGGATCAGTTTATATCTGTTATCAGAAGTTCTTTTGGTTTGCGGGAAAAAAAATCATTTGATTTAGAAACTTCCAAAGGTACTTCACTTTATTGTTTCTGAGTTGAAGCCCTTGTATTATGAAGGATATGCATTTTAGGTCTCTGTATAAGTGATTTTTCTCCTTTACTAAACAAGATCTTGAAAACCGTGTATCAGGTGAATACCTGATGGACATTCCCTCTTGTATGGGAGACTAAAACTAGGAAATCCATTTTAAGAATAAGTATTCACTTTGACACAGATATTGGAAAGTCATTAACTTTTTTTTATAAAAAGCAAAAGAATCATGGTCACAGAGTCGAACAACATGGAAGCACACCTTTTGTTCAACTAATACTACCAACCTAACTTTGGCCCATATACCTCTAAACATTTCCTATGCTTGTACCTACCCAAACATCTTTAAAATGTTGTAACTGTACCTGCACCCACCACTTCCTTTGAAAGTGCATTTCACACACTGATATCTCGATGTAAGAACAAATTGCCCCTCAAGTACTTTTGAAATCTTTCTCTTCTCACTTTAAAGTATTCTTGCTGATTTAGAAATCCTCCGTCCGAGGGAACAGAAACATGCCTTGCACTTTATCAATATTTCTCATGACTTTATAATGTTACCCTTGGATCTTCTGCAGTCTAGGGAATCAAACATATGATCCGATCCAATCTCTCCTTATACCCCAATCCCTCCATTCTTAGCAACGTTCCAGGAAATATATTTTAACCCTAATCAGCTTAATAATGTCCTTCCTCTGACTGAGGGATCAGAATTGGACTCAGTACTCCAAAAGAGGCCTTATCAATGCCCTGTACAACCTCAGTATGAAATGCCGACACCTATCGTGAAACGTCTGGTCGACCAAGGCAAACGTACTGAATGCCTTCTAAAATCCTTTTTCCATGTTTGATATAAAGTTCAAAGACTTATGTACCAAAATCCCTCGATCTCTCTGGCCTAAAGTACTACCTGGGGCCGTATAATTATGAGATGTACTTCATGCACTTGTTTATTTTATCAAAATGCAGTACCTCACATTTACTTTATCTAATCTCCATCTGTCACTCCTCAATCCATTGAACTAATTGAACAATATCTCCTTGCAATCGCAGACACCTGTCTCATTGCCCAATATAGCAGCAATTTTGGTGTCATCTGTAAATGTACCAACCATGCCTTCGATATTATCATCCTGTCCTTTTACATCAATGACAAATGAAAGTCCATCCAGTACTGATCCCTATGGAACACTGCTTGTCGCAGGCTTCCAGGCCAAAGCAAAATCCTCTATTCTGTCTCCTTCTGTAAAACCGAATTTATATCAAGTTATCAAGCTTACCCGCAATCCCATGTGCTCTAACTTTATTTATTAGTCTACCATGCAGAACCTAATCAAAGGCTTTGCTAATGTTCATTTAAACAACATCTACCATTCTGCTACAATCAATCTTTCTGTTTACTTCATTTAAAACAAACTAAAATCATGTTTGTAAGACATGATTCCTCTCATACAAAACCTTTCTGACCAATACAAATCAGCCATTCCCTTTCCAGTCATGTAAATCTTATCTTTCAGAATGTCTTCCAACAACTTACTCATCACCAATGTCAGACACACAGACTATCGTTTCCACGCTTTTCCTTCCAGCCTTTCTAAAGATGCAGTCTTACCCACCCTCCAGTCCTCCAGTAATTTACTTGTGTGTATAAATGATTCAACTATATCTGCTGAAACTTCCATAGTTTCAAAGAACAAAGATCAATGAAAAATAACGAAGAATATTATAGCACAGGAACAGCCATTCACCCCTGCAAGCCTGCGCCGACCCAGTTCTTCTATCAAAGCATTTTTTCTAAGGATCTGTATCTCTTTACTCCCTGCCCGTTCATATATTTGTCTAGAGAGGTCTTAAATGACACTATTGTGTCCACCATAATACCACTACTGGCAACGCGTTCCAGGAACCCCCACCCTCTGCATAATGAATTTACCACATATACCTCCCATCAACAGATCCAATCTCATGGCTCCTAGAAATTCAGTTCGCCACTCTGGGAAAAAAATCTTCTTGCTATCCACCCTACCTATACCTCTCATGATTTTGTAGACCTCATTCAGATTCCCCCTCCGCCATCTCTGTCTTTCGAATGATAATAATCCTAATCTACTCAACTTCTCTTCATAGCTTGCACCCTCCATATCAGGTAATAGCCTAGTGAACCTCTTCTGCACTCTCTGCAAATCATCCAAATCGTGTTGGTAATGTGGACGACCAGAAATGTACCAAATATAACGCTGAACCATAGTCTTATTGAACTGTAATATGACCTGCCAAATACTGTACTCAATACCTCGTTTGATGAAGGAAAACATTTCATACGTCTTCTTGACAAATCTATTGACCTGCATTGCCACCTTCAGGGATCAAATGACTTGAACAACCAGAAATCTCACTGTACAATAATTTTCCTCTGACATTTCCACTTACTGTATAATTCACTCTTGAATTGTATCTTCCAAAATGCATGACCACGCATTTGACAGGATTGAACTCCATCTGCAGTTTCTCAGCCCAACTCTCCAACCTACATATCTTTCCTTCCACAATGCCCTGGCATACACATGATCCTGTTCTAGAAATTGATCAATCTTTATGGTTTCTCAGACCTTGCATGCACACAACACCCAAATCGCTCTGTGCTGGTCTTTTGTTTTCACAGTCTCTCTCCATATAAATAATCATTTGTTTTTTTTTATTATTCATTCTGAAGTGCTAGACATCACACTTTATTACAATGAACTCTATCTTCCAATTACATAGTGCAGATTACTTACATCCTGATGAAACTATGCACTCCAACCTAGCTTTACCAGCATCGAATATGCATTGATTGCATTCTACATCCACACACACACACACACACACACACACACACACACACACACACACACACACACACACACCACACACACACACACACACACACACACACACACACCCACTAGATCG